>NC_049908.1:26564723-26864723 GCF_001411555.2 Juglans regia
AAACAACATAATCATCTAACAATCCAAGAAATCGTAAAAAACAGAATCATCTAAGAATCCAAGAAAGTAATAAACAACAGAATCATCAATCAAAAAATAGAAATAACACTAGACAAAAATTTTTTTAGCTGGAGAGTGGAGAGGATGAAATGAGGGGGACGGCTGAGGAAGCTGCCGATGTCGATGCCGCTGGAGAGTGGAGACTGGAGTGGAGGGCGAGGGCTTAAAATGGAGGGACGTGGAGGGCTGCACCGTTGCACCGCTGCGGACGCTAGAAAGGAGTCGCTGTGCCGCTGGAGACTAAGAGAACTAAGTGCTGAGGGTTGGAAACGACGAAATAAGAAGAGACTGAGAGCATGGTTGTTTAAACCTAGGCAGAAACGCCAAACGACGCCGTTCATTTTTTCTTTTTCTTTTTTTTTTTTTTTTAATTTTTAAACTGTATAAACAAAACGACGCTGTTTCACCTGGAAATGGCGTTGTTTTAGAATGGATTATATATAAAAAAAAAAAAATTGGTTTAAGACGTTGGCTGGTTCAACAGTTTTCTATTGGTTTGAATCGAGACCGAACCGACTGACGTCGATTTTGATAAAATTCCACCGTCCGCCGACCGGTTTCTTGCCAGTTTCGAGATTGGCCCGTCGGTCTGAGTCGGTCCTGGTCGATCCTTTGATTTGTTGTACAACCCTAGTTTCTGTCCTTGGAAAAAAAGATGATCCACTCTAGCCGCCTCCTCTCACAGGGTGTCACCCTCTCCAGCAACCAAGTTATTCTCTTCTTATCTTCCTTCAAAATTCAAAACAAAGATTGGAATTTTTTTTTGTTTTTATTTTTTTAAAAACAAAAAAGATAAGATCTTCGTTGATTGCCTAGTCACAACAATATTTCCTCTCCTTTAGCCTAATCTCCATGTGAATCTTAAGCAATTTAGGACTTCTTTAAAAAAAAAAAAAACATTCTGTTTCAGCCTTATCTTGATTCAATCTTGAACAATTCAATTATGCTCTTGTTTCCTTCCTTGATTGAACCAAAATGTCTTTTTTTCGTACCATATATGCTCAATCCTTTAAACACAAGTAAATAAATAAATAAATAAAATAAAAATAAATAAATAAATAAAAGAAAACTAACAATTTTAATAAGTAAAATAATAATAAAAATTATGTAAAAATTACACTTATCACCTAGTTGAGTCTTTACCATTCCGAATTATTTCTTTTTTTTTTCTAATAAAAGAAAAATTAAAAAATAAACAAGCGTATAAAAGAATTGATAATATATATTATAATTTTCAGGTGTATTTATCTATTTTTAGTATATTTGGATAGAAAAATATAAAAGAATGGAAATAGCGTGTAAAAGCAGTGGCAGTTAATGAGATGTCATGTCGGGGTCAGCACCCGGCAGCTCAAGTTTTAATTCGGCTTTCTTGTCTCCCTCTAACCCTTTGTTTTCCCATGTCCCCCCCCTCCCTCTTTTCCCACTTTACCCTTCTTTTTCACGCTTATTATGTCCATGTCACAAGCATATAAACTTCTTCCAACGGGTCTACAGTCATTTTGGTAATACATGTTGACACAATGGAGTGGATCAGGTCAAAGACGGGCGAGAGTAGTTGAAATGAAATATTCGGCCAAACAGAAACCTCAGGCTTCGTTTGGTTTCTTAAATCCTCTCAACTCATCTCAACTCATTATTATAATTTTTTTAAATCACAATATAAAATATAATAAACAATTTAATTTTTTCAAATCTTAAAATAATAATAATATTAAAAAATAATATTCTAACAATATTTTATCATCTTAATTTAATTCAATTCAAATCACTTCAACATCCAAACACAACTTTAATAAAAAACCTTAGCTCCATCTTTTTCGTAGTTTCATTAAAGAGAATGGATGTCAGACGTGGTGAATGTGTAAGTATCGTATAATTATTTAAAAAATTAAAAAAATAATATTTAATAAAAAAAATAATTTTTTAATAATAAAACTTATATTATTGTTGTCAAGTCATGTATTCACCAATCATTTTTATTTTCTATCATATTTTATTAAATATAGTTTTACGGTGTTCAATTATGCATATTTTTTAAAAATAATTTTTTATACGTGAATCTTAAATTTTTTTTATTTGTTTTTTTTAAAATACGTACTTATTGAACCTAAAACTACAAATAATTTTTTTTTTGTTCAAAATCTATTAGCTCTAATCTCTAGTGTCATGTTCTTACTTCAATGCTCTAAGGTTTCTCTATTTCAAAGAAGAGAAATGTTAGGCTTCGTTTGGTTATCAAATTCCTCTCAACTCATCTCAACTTATCATTACAATTTTTTTAAATTTCAACACAAAATATAATAAACAATTCAACTTTTTCAAATCTTAAAATAATAATAATATTAAAAAATAATATTCTAATAATATTTATCATCTCAACTCAACTCAACTCAACTTACTTCAACATCCAAACACAATCTTATTAACTTATGACGTTTGAGTTTGTCCTTTATGTTGATTGTTTATGTATTTTATTTTATTTTATAATTAAAAAAGTGATTATTAATATATTAATATATAATTTTTTTATTTTTAAAAAATATTTAAATATATTAAAAAAATATATGAAAAAAATAATAAAAAGACAAATTTATTCTAAGCTACTCTTCAAAGAATTATGAGCATTGATTTGACTCCAATTTATAGTATCATACGGCTTCCCCTGCAGTCATCTGAACCGTTTATCGGATTAATTTTTTGTATCGTCAGCTAATAGAAAACAACGCCAACTTTTTGCATTCGTTTCCGTTTTGGCCCTACCGCAATTTTTAATTTCACGAGCTTCGGGTTTCTCGGCGAACACTGCCTAATGCTTCTGTTGCTTTCTGCCTGATGGAAGGCCCTTGACTCTCTCTCTCTCTCTCTCTCTCTCTCTCTCTCCCTGCTCTTCTCTCGTCGTTTCGTGCATATCTTGCTGATTTCAGAGTGTTAATCGGCCTTTACTTCTCTGTCCGATTCACAAAAGAAAAGCTGGGGTACGTTCTTTGAGTCTTCACTTTCTGTTTTATTTATTTATTTACCCCTTTATCTATTTATTGTAGTCGATTATATGCGATACGGGCCTTCATTTTGCTTGAAATCCGAGTTGGCTCTCTTGCTTGATTTGCTTCTGTGATTTTCAGCTGTCTCTGTCTTTTTTGTTTTCGAAATATCACCAAGTTCCATTTTTTTTTTCCAATATTTTTTTTGGTTGTTCTTTAGATTTCTTTGTCTGGTTTATGTTAAGCTTCTGAGTAGTAATTTCTCATCGGTTCCTCCTTTTCCTCCTTACTTGTGGATCTCTTGAGTTTCATTGTTTTTTTACCTTTTTCTGTTAGTCTGTTTGGTTTCCGAGAAAGCTGGAAATTAGAAAAATGCATGCTTTTCAAATTTCTAAATTATTTTGGGGAAGAAAATCTCTCTAAATTATTTTGGCTACGTAAATATCAGTTCATGCAGATGGGTGGCGCAGCTGAATTGATATTATTTTGTGTTTTAGAACGTTAGTTGAGCTTATTATATCCTGATCTCATCGTCTGAATCCGATGTTTTTTCTGGTTGGAGTCTATTAATTTTCCTTTGTTGTCTTCCACCTTGTATACCTGGGCTTGGCCTATTCTTATTTATATTACCGTTTACTTATCAAAAAAAATTTTTCCTTTGTTGTCAACTTTCATATTGGCATAGAATCAGATTATGTCGCTTAAATTTTTTCTTTTTACTATAATCTTTCACTTATTGGTTAAAGCAATTACTAATTTGGTAGGGTCGGCAAAGGGTTTTTGACGTGGTCACGGTTCATTATTTTTTTGTTCCTATTCATTAAAATCTTTTGACTTTAGCCATTTCAAGTTTGTTTATATATATATATATATTGATATGAGCAGTTTGTTTGTATCATAGTCAGTCTCTAGTCATAAGAGTTAGGTATTATTCTTGTCTGTGAGGGAATATAATTAATCTGATTTTGTCGGATGATCTACTCTACTAATTATTTTTAATCTTTTAAAATATAACGAAACAGCTATGGTGTCCGGTATGGGAGCTTATTCCTGTTGTCTACTTTATGAATTAATTTATTCGGTATCATTCCAAAGACATAAAATTTAAAAGCAGTAATTTGATTGGTGTGGCCCATGGTTTAATCCTATGTATATGATAAAGTATCACAAATTATGAGAAGAACTTTGGGGATGTGTGCTCAGCAGATTCTCATTTTGTTGTGCAGAAATTTTGAATTTCAGACCCTTAATTGATTTTCAAGTTGGGGTTGAAAGCTAAAATAATCCTAAGGTATGCAGAAATTCAGAGTTTCCATTCCTTTGTTAATTTTAATCTTTTAAGTTATGCTTAAATACTAAAATAGCCTATATGGTTTGTTTAATAGGAAAACTGGTCATTGAACTACACAATTAACTTTTTCTCATTGGATTTTTACCATTGATTAAATCAGTCCCCCTGTCACTCTAATGTTAGTAAACTGATCGAAACACCATGTCCATACTAATGCTGTATAATTATTATTTTTTTAAATCACAACAGATATTTTTTAAATAAAAAAACGTTTTCTTTTATTTTTAATTTAATTAAACATTGCAAAGAAAGAATAAGGACCACCGCCAGTCCCTCCCCAATATTGAGATTACCATCCACCACCCCTTGGGTTGGAGGAGCTGCTGCCTCGGGAGAGGTAAGAGTCTGCCACCTCTTGTAGTTCTTTTAATATTATAATCAAATATTCTATTAGTAAATGTTTTAATGTAATAAAAATTATTTTTTCTACACAGTTGAAATGTCCGAAATGTTAACATGAGGTCATAATCAATAGGCTAGATAGTTCAATTCTAGATTTCCAAGTCAATTTTCAGAGCAAACCTTGTCTTTCTTTTCTGGGTAACTACAATTGGGTTTTCATGTTTTGGTTAACGGCGTTTTGGTGAATGTAGGTTCATTTAAGGTATAATTTTCACTTCCAAAACAGTTGAAAGTATTTGAGGCTGATGTCTCCTCCCCTGCTGACTGCCGACGAGGGAGAGCAGAGCAATGTCTCTTCTTCACCCACTGTGGATTGTATCTCCCAAAATGGTTCAGGACTAAAGGAACGTAATTACATGGGTTTGTCAGATTGTTCTTCAGTGGATTGCTCTGCAGTCTCGAGCTTGTCAGAAGAGAAAAAGAACAATCTGAACTTGAAGTCAACGGAACTGAGGCTTGGCCTTCCTGGATCCCAATCGCCCGAACGAACACCTGAGCTTTGCTTGCTGAACACGGGGAAACTCGATGAGAAGCCACTGTTTCCTTTAAATCCTTCAAAGGAAGGAATCTGCGTGTCGTTACAGAAGCATGTTGTTTCGGGAAATAAGCGAGGTTTCTCCGACACTATAGATGGGTTCTCAGATGTTAAAGGTTGTGTGTATACTGCAGGAAATTGGATGATTCATGCGACTTCTGATTCCCAACCTCCACAATCTGTGGGGCAAGGGAAGTTTCCTGGTAATTCAGGGATGAAGGTAGTGCCATCATCCATGTCTTCTGGGGCTCGCTCACACACATTGGAGTTTTCTGGAAAGATTTTGCAGGAAGATCCTTGTGCTACGAATAGAACTAGCCACAACCATAAAACTGCTTCAAAAAACAACAGCAGCGCTCCAGCTCCCAAGTAAGTGAAGAATGCTACAAAAATGGTCCTCAATTCCTAGTTGTAACAGAGAGTACTATTATAATAAAAGGATGTTTTAATTTTTCATAACTGGTCTGTAATTTCTACCAACGACAGGGCTCAGGTTGTTGGTTGGCCTCCAATTAGATCATTTAGGAAGAATTCATTGGCCACCACTCCAAAGAACAGCCCCAGTGCACTTTTTGTAAAGGTCAGCATGGATAGTGCTCCCTATCAGAGGAAGGTAGATCTTAGAACATATTCTACATATCAAGAGCTGTCAACTGCTCTTGAGAAGATGTTCAGCTGTTTTACCATTGGTAAGATATTGTTTAGTCTTCATTGTTATGGCAACATAGTTTTGAAAAAATTATATCGTACAATTTTTGAAATTGGGAGAATTCTTATTGTTGTGAAGTGGAAAACATTGCATTTTCCCATGGGGATCAATTACAAATCTTTATTATGACATTAGGTCAATGTGGATCCCAAGGAGCACTGGGGAGGGAAATGCTGAGCGAGAGGAAGTTAAGGGATCTTCTACATGGATCAGAATATGTGCTTACATACGAGGATAAAGATGGTGACTGGATGCTTGTAGGGGATGTACCGTGGGTGTAAGTATTGATCCATTTGTACTATCCATCTTATCTGCCTTATGTTTCTCTCATTGCTTCCTTTGAGATAAATTAGTGAAGAGTTAAAAAATTGTTAATGATCAACTTGAGAAAATGTTTTTATTTGTGTAGAACTAAAGACCTATGCTCAAACCTTGTGCTATATTCCATTGCCTTTTTCATGTGTTGGCAAACATGAATGACCTTTGGATACATATCTTTCTAAGAAGCTGGTTGTGGAGCCTTATAGAGAACAGATGGGCCACAGCCAATAGCCCCTTCCCCCTCCCCCTCCCTCTCCCTAAGGTCAAAAAGCCCCTTTAGTATGCGTGCGTCCACATGTGGTGGGGAGAATTAAAATGTGATTTCGGTTGAAGCACTGTGAACTTGACATGCCCAATCATTAGAAGTTACAAAATTTGTGTTGTTGAACTATGTCAAGGATTACTAGAAATGAAAGCAGTCAAAGGGGTGTACCATTTTGTTAGAGTTCAATTATAGGTCCTTATATTTGGAAAAGCTTTATGTGCTTTATTTCGTTATTTTAGGGGAAGCCATCTATCCAATACTGAGTGTCTAGTTTTTATCCTAGGAGTAATACTACATACCACGCTCTCATTCCACTTTCCTCCCAGTATGTAAAATATGACACTTTTATCACCCTTGGATCATCCTTTATATTTTTCAAAGGAAAATTCAAAGGTTGATGGGTAATGCCACTTTATCATAGTGGGATGCGAGTATGGTATGCAATAAACTTTCCTTATCCTAGATGGTGGTTGTATGGTTTCTCAGTGTCCTATCAACATGGAACTTGAGATCCTGTACAAAGGCTAAAAATACTATCAACATATATCCTTCTTGGACCAGCTTTTTAGAGATAAAGGGAAGTTACATGATGATGGTAAAATCAGAGTCACAATATCAATCCAACCCTCTTCTTCACTCCTATTCAGTAAGAGAATATAAGATTCGTATGAATTCTTACACTTGAGTGATAATGTTATTCAAATCTCCAGTTTTTGCATGGTGAAACAAATTTGAAGAATTATTATTAACTGCCCAAGTTGTCATCCATTCCCATACAGTTTAGAGTTTAGTTACACTTCATTTAAACAAATATATATGTGGAAAAGCTTATTGCCTCTGAATTTTGTCATGAGGTGGATTGAGAGTCCTATTCCAACAAGTTGAATCATTTGGATGAATTAGAATGCAGGTACATAAGGTTGATAATTTTGTCATTTCAAATACAGGTTGCTCTGTAATTTTACCATCGGATATGACTTTAGGCTGGGGCAGCTGAGATAGTTTTTTCACTTAACACATTTGAACTATTGCACAGGAATTTGTTGGCCTAAGTTAGATGTTTTGTTACGTGAAAATGACTGCATATGAATCTTTGCCCTGAAGAAAGTTTACTTCTATTGTTGGGATGTTGATATTCTTCTGTTGTGGTATTCCCAATCTGACTGCAACTTGGTTTGTTACAGGATGTTTATTGAATCGTGCAAGAGGCTGAAAATCATGAGGGGTTCTGATGCCATTGGCTTAGGTATGTATGTTTTATGAATGCACACATGTATGCATAGCACATTGGTTCTCATTGCTCAATATTATCATGTGTAATCGTTGGTCTTGTTGATGGCTAGCCTAGTGAAATCTGTATTGCCTTCTGAAAAATCTCGAATGGCAGAGATCCTGAGTAACAGATATATACAATTTAAAATTTCAATATGCAGTGAAAAATAATTAACAAATTAGACGAATATATGTAGGCAATCACAAATACCACAAGATTTTTGGTCATGAAGGGAAATTTTTGAAGAACTCTTAAAAAGAAAAATCATTCCTGGTGCTCAGCCACAATCTTGAAAATCCACCATAGAAGTTCAGTTTGTTACAACCAATTTGGAACCACTTACAAACCCTTGAAGCATCTAAATATGGCTTTCAACAGCACAAGTGACCCACTTGATTTCTGCATCTCGGCAACTCCGGATCTCCAGCCTCTTCTATAGCTTCTCCACGAGTACCTACTCGATCTCTGTAACTTGG
This sequence comes from Juglans regia, assembly GCF_001411555.2. NCBI lineage: Eukaryota > Viridiplantae > Streptophyta > Magnoliopsida > Fagales > Juglandaceae > Juglans > Juglans regia. Next base: position 26,573,100 of record NC_049908.1, read on the forward strand.
CAGCTTCGGAAAGACCTCTAGCCAACGAACTTGTCCCCCCCATTAATGGATTCACAAGACATCAAATATTAAAATGAAGTGATTGAGGTATGTGGAGAGAAAGTGTCAAGCAGGCTCAATAAATCTCCCTAGGGTTTTCTCTCAAGAATACAATGAAATCAGCTGTTGTGGCCTCTCGCTTAACCCTAGAAGTCCTGAATACACACCCACACACACACACACACACACACACACACACACACACACACTTTGGGTTTGTTTAGAGCAATCTCAATGGATTAGCCAAAGGTAAAAAAAATGCCTGTTGGGAACTATTAGGACAAAATATCGTGTGCGTTGGATCATGCAAAGTGTATGAACAGTTAGTTTATGCTACAGTAAATGCAAAATAAAAGTCATCTTTGCTCTTTACTGTAGATGAACCAAATCTTAAAATAAAATTACTTTTGTTCTATGCTGTGAAATGAATATTATTAACCATGTATTTAATTAGAATATGATTACTAATTAATATATAATTGGTAGAATGGTAAAATATGATAAAAACAAATAAATAAAAAATATAAAAAATATTAATTTAATATTATATAAAGAATAAATAGATAATCCAATGTGGGGATTAGATGTGAATGAAATAAGCAAACGCATTTTCATGTCACAAAAGCTAAAACTTGTGTTAGCTTTGGCTAATCCAATAAGATTGCTCTTAGGTCAATTAAAGACTCCAAATCTACGTAAAATTGTGTTTCCTCTAATTTTCACTAATGCCAATATCGAGCTCTTTTGGCTTGGTAAACATTGGGATTTGAAGTCTGTGCGAAAATGAAGTTGTCGGTATTTGAGTTAGCTTTCCATTGCCCACCTTAATCCAGCCAGGATCAAAAGTTGATTGTTATACTCCGACTAGGTTGATCTCATTAGGTCTAGCGAATTTGCGACTTTCCAATTCTTTTTATCCAGTTTGAATCTAATCTCTACCCAAAATACTTATAACTCAATTGGACTAAGTTTTATCATGAGCGCATCCCAACACATTTTTTACATAAACAACTTGTATTATTTTTCTTTTGGAGGAATTGAAAAGCGCCCGGGGGGGTGGGGGGTTTGAAAGAGATGGAAATTTGGACATGAATCCTCCAGATTGGTGATTGGATGTTTTCAACTCTCAGTAGAAGTGTCAGTGTTATGCTAATGGAGGATTTACATCTGGCAATGAACTTATTTTCCCTTCAGAGGATTTGAAAGCTGAAGGGTAGAATGACTAACTTAGGTATTGGTGCCAACCATTATGTTAAAATGGAAATGTTTCTGAATATAAACCTAAGAAATTTTAAGAGTCAGATTCTCCATCATATCTTCATGGCTTCTACATTGTGTCTGATTAACTCATCGATTTGTAGATTCTGCACCATGAACAGTGGCGTGTGTGCATTGTTAAAAGTAGTTAGAACTGAAGTCTGGTGTTTGAAGGCATGGTTGCAGTAGTGTCGCCCTTTGAAAATAATAATGAGACTGACCTTTGAGTTTTCTCTGGTTGTGAAGGTTAACTCTTGCATTTTGACTAGCAAATACGAAATGACTGCTTCAACTTAGTATTCATATCCGTAGTTCTCACTTGTGTATTTAACTTGATATGTACAATAATTTTATGCCTTATTTTCCATTACGGATATTAAATTTGCAATCGATGGGTACACTGTAATACTCTGAAGTTTGTACTGTTTATTTCATAGCTCCCAGGGCCATGGAGAAGACCAGTAAAAGGATCTAGCTAATCTCTGGAACTCTTGACTGGCCGGCCACCAAGCTCAAGATGTGACTTCCAAGCAGGTAAGAAAGGTGGAGGAATTCGATAAATATGAAGGAAAGAAATGACAGGGTAGTCTGTGCTGGATGGTGGTCATGTTCAGATGCACATCTTGTCTTGCGAGTATCTATATTTTGATATCTTTCTGAAAGTTTGTCAGCCTGTGTTGAAGTCCGATCAATTAAAACCTGGTAAAAAATTCAGTATAATGGAGTTTATATTCCTTATAAAAACCAAGTTGTTCAAAATATTACTATTTGATGAATCTGTCTGATTAATGACCACTCGAATAAACCATGATATGATGGTTTAATATTACTATTTGATTAAGGTTGCTACTTAATGGTAGCATCCAAGTTTTCTTTCTATTTTTTTTTAAATGCAAGTTGGATTCAAAAAGGGAAACTGTAATAGGTGCCCCCCAGACGGATTGAGAGGTTCTTCCTGCCATGATTAGTTTCTTACTCAGCATGGCTCTCCCCCATCACTCTCAATTTATTAATTTATGGATAGGGTTATGTATTGATTATGTGTTTAATTTTGAGTTACATTTTCGCATCTTTTTGGGTTTGGGTTGCTTATATGTTTGTTATTGGTTTTCCGCTATTGTACTAAATGGGGACAATGTTCATGATTTCTTGTTTTAATTTATCGCTCTTAGAATGTATTTAGGTGTTTTACTTGGGGTTTCTCAATACTTTCCATTGCACTCTTTCTGCAGTTGGTAAATACCTTTTTTTCTTCACTAATCTTTACCCCATAGCAGATCTTGGATTGTCTTCTTTTTTTTTTTTTTTTAAATTGTTTTTCCTTTTCTTGGAGCCGATCTTGGTTTGTTTGAATGCCTTAAAACTAGCAAGATTCTCCAATGAAACAGGCCTAATAGTTCCTGTAGCCCTACTAACTCTCAGAGGCGGCTTACTTACCCAAAAAAGGAACAAGAAAAAGAAATCATAGAGAGATTAGGCCTGTTTAATCTGATTTGTCATAATCTGAAATTGAAATAATATAGATGACAAAACTAACATGTTTATCTTGCAAGAATTATTAGGGCTATTTCATTGCAGAATCTTGGGTTACTTTCCACTAGCTTGGAAATCCAGCATGCTTTATCACTGACATAAAAAAGTCCAATAATGAAAAGAAGGAAAACGTGTAGGAAACCTTGAGATGATTTTGTTTTGTTTTTTGGTTTTAGTTCTTATAACTAGAACAGTCCACAATTTGCGGTGACTGATGGAAAGCTTCAATGGCCGTAACCCCAGATCTCTAGGTCAAGGAATTGGATTGTCCTACTTAAAACGTTTTTGCATGTAAGTACGTATATCCCAGATTCTAGAAATCGAACGAAAATGGCACCGTTTTATCGAAATACTCTCAATTATTCTCATCTCATATTACAACTTTCTTAGATTTTTATATAAAATATAATAAAAATTTAATTTTTTTTAAATTTTAAAATAATAATAATATTTTATTTAACTCATCTAAAACATCCAAATGAGCTCATATGGCATCCGAAATCATCTAAGAAGACTAGTACTCAAACAGAATAAACAGATTGCTGTGTGACACACACACACATATATATATATATATGTATGTATGTATATATATTAAGTAAAGCACATTAATATTCAGATCGATGTTGCATTAATGCCTATGTTGACTTGATCGAGTGCATGTATAACCCACTTTCTTTTGTATGGCTGCTTGATTTTGTATCTAAAAGTAGGATCTTAATTTGTCAGTGGAGACAGTAATGATAAAGGGTGATATAAGAGCTACCAACGTTGAAATCATGACTTTCCTCTTTGTACATGCATCTCGCCGCTGAGTGATATGCGATCCGAATATGATATTATGGAGCTGCATTTTTCTTATCATTAGAGTCCGGTGTATTGTATCATTTTACAAATATCTTTTTTTATTTATTTATAAAGATGACATTTGTGAAGTTAAAATCTACTAAAGACAGACCAATTACACTACAAATTAACCGATCACAGTGTTATTTTATTTTTACTGGGAGGGGGGTTTCGAACTTGAGACCTTCATTTTGGAGGTCGGGATTATATCAATCAGGCTACAAGCCTTTGGCTACAACAATACTTTTTATAGTTGAGAGAGAGTACATATATTATAGACTTTTAACATTAACTGTAATAAAATTTACTTGATATATCTATATTTTTTATATTTTTAGATCTCAAAAAATATTCGAGCAATTATTGTAATAAATCATGGCAGAAACTCCGAGTTGCCCCATGTGTCTAGAAGAAGTAGAAAGAGTCGAACATGCTTTGTGGGGATGTCTCTCGGCAAAAGAGGTTTGGGGACAATGCTAAAAAAAAGTTACAGAAGTGCAGAACCACAAAGATGACATTTTTGGAAACTCTAGAAACCATCATGCATGTTTGAGATATTTGGAAATGAAGAAATGTAAGAGATAGTTGTGGTACTTGCTCGTAGATTATGGCAGAGAATGAATGAATGATAGGGTTACTACTCTCGAGCATTAGTATTGGATTCATTATTTTCATCTTCAAAATTTGATGAAAAGTACATGTTTTTCATAAATTCAAAATCTGACTATCCATAATCCCATATTGGATTAACTATTGAATTCATCAAAATAATAATATAATATTTTTCTTTTCATATTTTACAATTACACTAACTATATGTTAATTAATAATTTAATTTGATACTTAAATTATGGTTTCCCAACTTAAATATATTGTGGCTCAAAATTGGGAAATAATAATTTAAATAAATAAAATAATGGTTATAGAGTGTGAATAGTAAGTTTTCAAATTTGAAAATGAATTGGAATGCACTGTAGCTCAAAGTTTCAGATTTTAGTATTTGGTGAATCCAATGGAGTGATTTTAAACATAAATTCATCAAATTTTGAAGATTGAACTCATTTGATGAGTTTAATGCCAATGCTCTTACTACACATTAACTCCTAATAGTGTATTTGAAGTTATTTATTTATTTTTATCATTTTCTTTTAAGTGTTTTTTAACATCCTTAATCATTAAGAAAAAAATTAAAAAAATATATAATTTTACTAATAGTCACTTCCTTAATCATTAAATAAATAAATAAAAAAGATCAAATATGAAAAGATCAGTAGTAAATAGATAGTAGGAGGGTAATAAACCTATCATTTTCCGTTCTTTTTAATGCAGATTTCACTCATCCCAACACTGTGGTGCAGCAAACAAAACAGATCTTGTTAGATCTAAAATCTTTGGATCAAAATAAGTCTACAAATGCTGCAACATCCAAAATTCAGAATTGTTCTTGGGAGGCTCCTCCAAAGAAAGTATCGAAGATTAATTAGGATGTAGTAGTGGATAAAATTCAGTACAAGGTTGGAATCAGTATCATAGTCGCGTGATTGGGAAGAGAGTCATTCTTGTATTTATTCTTTGTTATAAAGGAGTTTTTATGGATAAAAGTTGTTTTGATTTAAAAAGAAAAGTACCAAATTACAATGATATCTCATCTCATTTCCAAGCTGTTGGATCTCAAGAATTCATTATGAGTCATTATGTAACAAGTGACAATTATATGGACTTGCGTATGGTACATCTTCACTTCGCCATTCCAATCTGCGATTTTGACATTTTCTCATTGGAAATATATGCTAACGTAGTTAAATTGGCTCTAGTTTTTTTCCAAAGTTAGTGCAAGCTTAATGATTACAAGACAAAACGGCGATCGTCGCTTATAATGGATTCCATGGATTATGTCGTTATTTGTTCTTATTAGAATGATGCACAGTTGGACGCCACATGATGATGGTGTCGTTGCCTTAGGAATACATTGTTTTTATGCATCACTTTATAACTTTCATAAAGTGAGTAGCATCTCGTGGAAAACAGTAGCTACAATGACGTCCGACTGCCATTGTTGTTGTGCTCGTGAATATATCATGTATGTGGTACATATTAGCTGCCATGTAAAACACATCATGTCAATTCATGAATATGGCGCTAATTTTCAACGCACTTGCCTCCAATTGCAAGCATGATATATAAGGTTAGGCACTAAAGAAGAAGCCAAAGCTAGTAGGCAAGTAATTCATGCATTAGACCACGGAAGGGGCCGGCGTGCCAAAGTATGGCTAACCAAGCAGGCAACAACTTGTATGAAAGCACCATGCCGAATGTGACATATCATGAGTGTTATCACAAGATATCTCTATGTATGCTCATGATGTACATGTACTTATCTCACCACAGATTCATCCCCTTTGTCTTAATATTTCATAAGATCATGGAGTACTACTATTAATATAATATATATATATATTTATTAGTTGAATTTTTTTGAATTTTAAGCAAACTATTTTTGGGTATAGAACTGCAGGATATATATGGCTAGAAATTCTAGAAAAAAAACTCCTGATTAAAACTTAGCAAAAAGCCTCAAACTTCTCTACTTCTTAATTAAATTTCATAGCAAATTAAATAAAATCTTGAATATGTATATGGTCTTGATCTATATGCTTATCATGTGTAATAAGAGAGACAATATATAAGAGAGAGTCCGAATAGTTGAACAGTACTGCGCCAAACCCTATATAGACAGAGGTAGAAGATGAAGCAAGCTGGAGACAAGTAGTACTAGCTAGGTTTAAATCTGTAAATATTCTCCCACTTTCAGAACTTAAAGGTTGTTGAACACTAGAATTAATGTTCTCAAACTGATCATGTGTACAAAAAGATCTTCATAGCAGATCGACCTTATTACTTACTTGGCAGAGATCTAGAGTACTACTGCATGCATGGGGTAGTCCCACATGCAATCTAGTACTTAAGATATTCATTGATTCCATTAATATTGCTAGCTGCTTTCACTTTGTGTTCTCTATGCTGCCACATTGCCTTTCAGAACTCAAAAGATAACATCCGATAAATGACTCTGAATCCTCGAGGATTCCACGTCGCGTTTCTCCCACCATGCGCACCCCCATTTAAGCATGTGCGTATATTAATATTATTGCAGGTCGGCATTGCTCGAAGTCTTGTCAGAAAAGAGAAAAAGCCTTGGCATTCCCAAGCAAGCATCTGTTCACATATGGACATTCTTAAAATCTTTTCATGCAGTTTCAGCAGATCACTGAAACAAACTGCATTTCGAATTTGGAATCATTGGAACCCCAAGAATTTCTGTCCTTTTTTAATTAAGTGATAAGAACCAGTAACAGTTCACGTCACGATTTTATCAATTAATTTTAGCAGCGCACATGAAACTTCTAGGCTCTAGCTACCCCATGCAGCCGGTGATTGAGATGGAAACATTGTACAAACTGTTGTGAAATGTTGTGCAAAACACACACCAACGATGAAAAATAAAGTAAAAGCAATGCAATCAAACACACAACACACAATATATGTGATTCGGCAAATTGTCTACGTCCACATGAGAGTTGCAGAAATCTTATTAACTAGAGAAAATTACAATCACTCAATCTCAACTTACACCCTCTAAGACTTTTTACTCTCTCACACTATATGCACTCATTAGACAATTATTCTATCTAAAAATATGCTTGAGGTAATCCAAGACATTCCAAATATGACATATACATAGCACGAAAATCTTAATCTGGCAAAACTGAGTACTTCACTCGAGCGGTAGGTCGAGCTAGCGCTCCTCGAGCAGATAGCCAAATGAATATTGACTCGAGTGGGGTGTCGAGCGGGACTCGAGTAAATACTAGGATTTGTGTCTCGCTCGAGCGGAGTGTCAAGCGAACTCTCGGACTTGAACTTCACTCAAGTGGTATGTTGAACGATGTCGAGCGAACTTTGGCTCGAGCCAACTTTCAGCAAACATTTTTTCAACTTCAAAACTAGTCTTCACATACACCCCAACACAAACCAATGAAGTTTTTTAGGGCTGCTTAATTTAAAGGGTCTGCACGCTTCGAAGAAGAAAATGAAAGTGAACATATTGCACATAGATGATCATCATTCTCAAAGTGGAATACATGCAAAACATAATTTTCTATCTCCTCTGTTTGGCTGATCGAATTCTTAGTCATGACATGTCTTCTGTGGAAATAAAAAGCCAGAATTTTCCAACTTCTTCTCCTGAAATTCCTTGACGGTTCTCATGAATTCCAATATGCCGCATAACGACGCCCCCTTAACCATATTCCAAAACTGTTGAATGCATGCATCGTTCTAAATAGTGACAGATTTGTCATAAACGTACTAATTTGTTCCTATATATATATATATATATATATGCACTTCGTTGATCTAAATGGTGACAAAGGCAATATTGGAGCGTAGTGCATTCTGAGATTAATTATATATAGTTGGTCGGAGGGGATTCCATCAGCTATGAGTTCGCAGCATGTGCTCCAAGAATCATGCCATTTACCAAACCACCACCTACCAAGAGGGATAATATGAATATCTCTCTAAATCTATTCCGGAATGTGATTATTCTAATTCCTCCCAAACATAAAATTTGTGGCACTAATTATCCCCTCTTTCGTGTATATATATATATATATACATTCTCATCCACGTTACTACTTTCCTTGTTCCAATGACTGTTCCATCGGATATCCATGAACTAAATCATTACACACTTTTAATTAGGAATAAACAACTGATTTATTTATTCTTTTAGTCATAATTATGTCTGTTCATGCATTCCTTGTAGTTGGACATCCATGCATGAGATCAGGGCAAGCCCATCATTGGCATCTGTCTTTTATGGAAAGGTTATCAGACTCTTGGCAAGCAGCTGCACATGACTTGCACCAGACTCCTGGAATATTTTTCTACCAATATTTTTCATTCAATCAATTGAAGATATAATTCATGATGTGCACGTCTAAGATATAATTCCCTATAATGTATTTAAAATTGTGTATCTGTCTCTAAATTCGTATATATTGGTCATTACTAGTGTATTTTCAGTGATAATCATATATTTTTGGGGATTTTTTTTTGTATTCGGGGCAAAATAAATTTCACCACCTATATATATTTTTTATTGCAATTGGGTATTTGCTACGAAACAATATTAAGCGTCACAAATAAGCAGCTTTTTTCCTCACGTGGGTGTCAAGAGAGAGAGAGAGAATTTGTGACGCGTTATTTCCGACAGTCTATCTGAGATGCAAAACCATAGTTAAAAAGTTTTAGCCACCAATTTTGTACTATTTGCCACGAGTTCAATATGTGTCACATAGCTTCATACGACGTACGTAGTAGTGGATCATGTGGGATATGCTAATTTCTAATTTCCATGAAGAGCTTAAGAAAATCGCGCTTGTTGATAGCTATATGGATGGGTGGTCACATGTCTAATCCCACCACCGTCAAGGATTCCTAATATTTCAAGGTGGAGGAGGAACAATTGCATCATTTGGCATTTGCAACGCCTAGTGGTGCTCATGCATTGAATTAAGCATTTGCAAATTAATTAATTAAGATTTAGCTAGTCATAAATCAATTATTAATTTTTTTTTTAATTTTAATATAAAAATAATCCTAGTTGTCTCTTCCACTTGGAATAATATACGTTTAGTAGGAAAAAAAATATAATTGAAATTTTTTAAATTGGATAATGAAATTAAAAGAATTAATAAAGAGAGTATTGGAAGTATGGACCAATGTTATTAATTGATGTTGAAATAAAATAGGAAAAGTCTTCTTGTAAGCAAGTTCGCGCACCAAACTGCGCACCAATGCTAAATATAAGGCATCCGTTTAATGAAACGGTGCGAGTTAAAGACGAAAATGATTTTCATGAAACAGAATACCTTCTTATTCTCTTAAAAAAATTCTTTTATTTTTTTAATAAAAAAATGAGTGTTGATACGTAATTTGATGCTCCAAATCGTTTGTACCCGATAAGATTCAATAAAATAATGTTTTAAAGATATATGCATCAAAATCCCGACAGATGAGAGAATAGCATGGTATTAATGGTTGCCTCAATGACTGTTGAAATATATAAGAGAGGGGTTACTTTGAGAGTTTTGCTACACAACCTCCATCTAGGGGTGTAAACTCAAACCAGAAAATCGAAAAACCGGTCTGGACCGAACCGGACAGGTTTTACCGATTTTGAACCGGTCCGGTCCCGAACCAGTTTTTAAAATGTAAAAACCGGCCGGTTCCGGTTTTGAGATTTTTTGGACCGGACCGGACCGGACCGGTTGATTAAAAAAAATAAAAAATAATATTTTTATACATAAGTTTTATACAAAATATTTTAAAATTATATTAAATATTAATATAAATAAGTTTTATATATAATGTATAATTATAAATTTATACATTAAATGTTAATTTATAATTTCATATATATATATACATATATATGAAATAATTTCATATTATAATTTATAAATTATTACATTAAATGTTAATACTAATATATAAGTTTATAAATAATACTAATAGTCTAATATAGATTATAGATTATAGTTATACTTATAATTAATACTAAAAATTTTTACTAAAAGATTATAACTAATACTAATACTTATAATTAATACTAAATTTTTTTTTATAAAAAAAAATTTAATGACAAATTGTGAAATTTACATTTTAAAAAAATCAGAAAACCAGACCGGACCAGATCGGAAACTGGTAAAACCGGAAGTACCGGTTTAGGAGGGTAATCGGTGCGTAATCGGTTTTGGAAAATACAAAACCGGTACATACCGGTTCGGTCTTAGATTTTGTCCAAAACCAGACCGGACCGGACCGGTTACACCCCTACCTCCACTACACTTCATACTTCATATTTTTTAAAATTTTTAAATTTTTTAATAGTTTTTTAAAATTTTTTTTGAGTTTATTTTTTTTAAATTATTTCAAATTTTTTATTCATTATTTATATAATAAATATTTAATAAAAGAAAAAAATTATAAAAATTAAAAAAATGTGAAATATAAAATATGAGAAAATTGTGAAGATTTATTCTTACTTTAATAATGACGAATCCCACTGACGATGTGCAATATTTTAGTAGGATTGACCACCAACTATTGCATTAGGAAAAAGTCACGTTGCCACATGGCACATCTTTTGACAATTTTCAACCGGTAACCGGTAACCGGTTAGACAACTAAAAACAAAATAAAACAAAATCACGCTGAAATAGTAGTATTTCGCATTTTTATCGTTAAAAAATTAATTTATTTTTATGAGAATATTATATTTATTTATTTAAAAAAAATACATAAAATTTACGCATTTAATAACTATAAATATCATTTCTCACAGAAAAGTCCGATCTACATAAATGGATTTTATAAAACTATATTTAAAAACTAAGGTAAGTTTATATAATTAATTAGATCTATTTTACAGTAATAATAACTTTTATATTAAGTTGCTTGGTAGCTCCATGAAAAATGCTCTGATACTGTTAAGGAGGCATGGAGAATGGGATCCAATGGAGACTCTTGCTGCTCAAAAATCAAAGCAAAGTTGCTCTGTTGCAAACATGCTCTTAAGAAATGGAAGCTCTCATATTTCATGAACAAGCAAGGTTCTATCAAAAGAAAAATGAAGGTTCTTGCTTATTTACAAGACTAAGGAACAATAGAAAAGTATAGGCAGGCCTATACAAAATCTCCAAGAGGAAGTGGAGACTTTTCTTGAAGAGGAAGAACTTAAATGGAAGCAGAGGGCAAAGTAGACTTGGTTGCATCAAGGGGATAGAAAGAATAACTTTATAATGTGACATGTCACATTAAATGAAATCAGTTTGTGAATTTACTCTTATAAAATTTCTTTGTGGCTAAAATATTTCTCAATTATGTATATTACTCAGTTCGTGAGAATTTTTTGCACCAAATCCAGCTGCATGAATTATAAACAATTTCATAATATTTATACTAAGATCATAACATAAACCCTCTTCATGATCATCTTGATCTCTCTGTTTAAACTGGCTAGTGTTTACATTCAAACACCCCCTCCTCCCAAAAAAAAAAAAAAAAAGCTTAATTATCAAATATGAACCATTTTTCATATTTATTCTTTGGCGATATATATATATATAAGCGAGGCATACACTACAATCCATAAAGAGGGAGTCCTTGATCAGTTCAATGATATAAGCTTCAAATCTGACTCCTTAATTTAATGTGACACGTCGAGTTGGAACTTTTTTTTTTTTTTTATAAGCGCATTGGAACTTAATTAATTAGCCGTTTACCCATTAAGTTGCAAGGGACCTCTTAATGCTAAGAGAGAGTCATTCTCGACCCCTGTGACGATTCGAGCTTCAATCAATGTGGTCTGGAGCCCCCACCATGGTCCGGTGCAGCTGTGCGCAAGTCCATGACAATGAATGGAAAATAAATACTAAGAATGTAAAAGAGAGGAAGACATACATATTTACATGATTCGGCATAAAACCTATTATGTTCACGGGAGGTTTTTGTGAGGGAATATCCACTGTAATAAGCTTATTTATAGTCTCTTATAGTTTCTCGTTCTCACTATATAATGAATACTAGAGGTTTATCTTCTAATGGAGAGATCGTCATCGGAGTTCATCTCCTCCCATTCCAGAAGCCATAATCGAGATTTCAAAAGAAGTCCCCATGGTGAAGTCTGGCCAAAAGTCCCCTGGGAGTCGTTTGGCCGTTTCCTTTTATCTGTGCCTTCCTTTCGCATGTCCCTAGGGAGTGGTGAGGATTGGTAGCCTTTTTCTTGCGTGTCTAACTATACCTCTCTTTTCTCCACTTTCTCCTTTTCTTTTTTTTGTCTACCTTCCATTCCTCCTTACACCTTCTCTTTTCTCTGGTCTCCTTTTGTTTCTCATTCCTCTCTTATTTTTTTGTCTTCTAGTAGAAACCTTTTGATGGGCTATGCCTTGTTATCTGGACTTGGGATATTTTATCCCCTTTAGTTGTCTGCGATTCTTAAGGTTGATTTCTTCCAAAAAATACATTGAGAATCTTTAAAGATAAAATATGTAATCGAAATAATCTGTCGAGGTCTGTAGAGAAATAAATCATGGGAGTTGGTTCCTGGTTATCCGTTTCACTTGGGTTAAGTGATAAAGATTTCCAAGCTTGGAGTTAGGCGGGAGGTATAAACCGTGTAAGATGCGAGCACGAAATTCGGACATGACGGAAGGCATACTTGACCACGTAAGATGCGAGCTTGGAGCTCGGACTTGGTAGGAGATGTACTTGACCGCGTAAGATACGAGAGCAGAACTTGAACGTGGTGGGAGATGTACTCGACTGCGTAAGATTCGGGAGCGAAGCTATGGCAGGAGGCATAGTCGACCATGTAAGATGCGAGCGCGGAGCTGGAATGTGGCGCTCAGATGTGGCGGGAGGTTTACTCGACCGTGTAAATGGAAAAAATAAAGCTCGGTTGCAACTGGAGGTGTACTCGACAACTACTACAGCAGGAGGTGTACTTGACCTTGTGAATGGCAAAAGCAGAGCTCTTCTTCACGAGGTAAGCGGGAGGCTGGCTCGACCGTGTTAGATGTGAGCTCGGAGCTAATCTTGCAGCTGGAGGTGTAATCGACCGTGTAAGTGGCGAGCGCAGAGCTCTGCTATGGCGAGAGATGTACTCGACTGCCTGAAATACATGGTTTTTACCATATGCATGCCCATATTAATGTTGGGCCAAGATGCTGCTTGATGTAGATGGACAATAGATGTACACTTAAGATAATCCACACATTCATGCCAAAAAAAAATATAACTTGTTGCTACGAAGGGCGTATGGATTGAAAGAGAAAGCTACAGTTCATCGAGTCCATGTGGGTTTGTGAAATAGGGTATCATTCCTAATTGCTCAAACCAAACATCTTTCTACATGTCTATAGCCAAAATGCACCGGTGTATATAGTGGCTTAGGAAGTTAAAATGACATGATATTACTGACTTGGGGGGCACCCAAATGACATGAAGTGGTTTAGATATATGATGAATGAATCATGATCTCTTTGTCTTAGCACTGATGATGGTTTATTTAATATAGCTTCAGCATGGATGTGCAAAATATATGTATATACTTGGGTTTTAGGATCCTCATGATTCGACTTGATGATATGTACATATATTATACGAGATGATTTAATTGCATGGGTTGTAAATTAATGGTTTATTATATTTGCATCCAGATTGATGTTTGTTTATAAACCCACAGATTTTTAAGCAAATAATCATGCATATTTAAACTTGTGAATCTTATTTGCAATATATAGTTATATGTATAAAAAATGTAGCCAAAAGTAGTGCAATAGGACAGTAGCAGTTTAGGCTTTTCATAGGTTTTTTTTACACGCAAATACGTGCAGATGCATGACCAAAACTAGCCTGTCAGAACTTGATTAATCACTGATTCACTGCAAAAACCACCTATTGTGGCGAAATATTAAGTGGATGGGAATGCCTTCAAACATGTGGATTACATTGCGTTGAGGGCAAAAATCGCTGCAAATAAGCTATTACGGTGATTTTATTGGTGCCGCAGAAAAAAATCTACTGCGTATCAGACAGATTTGCGTCGGTCAAAAAATCGTTGCCAAAAATCGTTGCCAACATTATTGGTGCCCATATTAATGTTGGGCCAAGATGCTGCTTGATGTAGATGGACAATAGATGTACACTTAAGATAATCCACACATTCATGCCAAAAAAAAATATAACTTGTTGCTACGAAGGGCGTATGGATTGAAAGAGAAAGCTATAGTTCATCGAGTCCATGTGGGTTTGTGAAATAGGGTATCATTCCTAATTGCTCAAGCCAAACATCTTTCTACATGTCTATAGCCAAAATGCACCGGTGTATATAGTGGCTTAGGAAGTTAAAATGACATGATATTACTGACTTGGGGGGCACCCAAATGACATGAAGTGGTTTAGATATATGATGAATGAATCATGATCTCTTTGTCTTAGCACTGATGATGGTTTATTTAATATAGCTTCAGCATGGATGTGCAAAATATATGTATATACTTGGGTTTTAGGATCCTCATGATTCGACTTGATGATATGTACATATATTATACGAGATGATTTAATTGCATGGGTTGTAAATTAATGGTTTATTATATTTGCATCCAGATTGATGTTTGTTTATAAACCCACAGATTTTTAAGCAAATAATCATGCATATTTAAACTTGTGAATCTTATTTGCAATATATAGTTATATGTATAAAAAATGTAGCCAAAAGTAGTGCAATAGGACAGTAGCAGTTTAGGCTTTTCATAGGTTTTTTTTACACGCAAATACGTGCAGATGCATGACCAAAATTAGCCTGTCAGAACTTGATTAATCACTGATTCACTGCAAAAACCACCTATTGTGGCGAAATATTAAGTGGATGGGAATGCCTTCAAACATGTGGATTACATTGCGTTGAGGGCAAAAATCGCTGCAAATAAGCTATTACGGTGATTTTATTGGTGCCGCAGAAAAAAATCTACTGCGTATCAGACAGATTTGCGTCGGTCAAAAAATCGTTGCCAAAAATCGTTGCCAACATTATTGGTGCCCATATTAATGTTGGGCCAAGATGCTGCTTGATGTAGATGGACAATAGATGTACACTTAAGATAATCCACACATTCATGCCAAAAAAAAATATAACTTGTTGCTACGAAGGGCGTATGGATTGAAAGAGAAAGCTACAGTTCATCGAGTCCATGTGGGTTTGTGAAATAGGGTATCATTCCTAATTGCTCAAGCCAAACATCTTTCTACATGTCTATAGCCAAAATGCACCGGTGTATATAGTGGCTTAGGAAGTTAAAATGACATGATATTACTGACTTGGGGGGCACCCAAATGACATGAAGTGGTTTAGATATATGATGAATGAATCATGATCTCTTTGTCTTAGCACTGATGATGGTTTATTTAATATAGCTTCAGCATGGATGTGCAAAATATATGTATATACTTGGGTTTTAGGATCCTCATGATTCGACTTGATGATATGTACATATATTATACGAGATGATTTAATTGCATGGGTTGTAAATTAATGGTTTATTATATTTGCATCCAGATTGATGTTTGTTTATAAACCCACAGATTTTTAAGCAAATAATCATGCATATTTAAACTTGTGAATCTTATTTGCAATATATAGTTATATGTATAAAAAATGTAGCCAAAAGTAGTGCAATAGGACAGTAGCAGTTTAGGCTTTTCATAGGTTTTTTTTACACGCAAATACGTGCAGATGCATGACCAAAATTAGCTTGTCAGAACTTGATTAATCACTGATTCACTGCAAAAACCACCTATTGTGGCGAAATATTAAGTGGATGGGAATGCCTTCAAACATGTGGATTACATTGCGTTGAGGGCAAAAATCGCTGCAAATAAGCTATTACGGTGATTTTATTGGTGCCGCAGAAAAAAATCTACTGCGTATCAGACAGATTTGCGTCGGTCAAAAAATCGTTGCCAAAAATCTATTGCAGCGATATAAAAACGTCGGGAAAGGAAATAAATGTCAAAATAAGTATTAGCAGCAGTTTGGGAATTCGTCGCAACAACACAATTGCAGCGATATAGGAGGCTTCTACGACGATATATATATATTCGGGGAAAAATAAGAATTGCGGCGATTCCGCAAATGTTGAGAAAAGGGTCCACTATTTGTAGTGAAGACTTGCTTTTTTGCGACGGAAATTTTGGATGCAAATGACTTTTTGCACCGATTTAATGTGATATCTGTACAGGCAATTATGGCAATTAAACTTGTATTTGTGTCAACTCTAATTCATCTGAAAAAGGTATATAATTGCGGTAATTGTAGCATTACACTGATTTTATGCAAAAATCAGCATTCAATTCAACCAACATGCGGCGATGCATATAGCATCAATAAAACCTTTTTGCGGCGATTTTAGATAGTAATTAGGACAAACTCTTTAATTA
Organism: Juglans regia; assembly: GCF_001411555.2. NCBI lineage: Eukaryota > Viridiplantae > Streptophyta > Magnoliopsida > Fagales > Juglandaceae > Juglans > Juglans regia. The sequence continues at coordinate 26,589,840 of NC_049908.1, forward strand.
CCATCGACTCTAGCTCGTTCGGCTATAGAAGTACTACTCAAGTTTTAACTCCAACAAAAGCAGTTAATAACACAATGACAATGTTAATTTACTTTCTTAATTAGAGTTAAAAACAAGTACTCCTCTAGAGATGTTAATGTATAATTAAGTAGATGGAGGTTGGGATGCCGAGGCCAGGCTAGCTATCTGCGAGCAAAGGATGCCAGCTTGCCTCGTTAATGGCGTCAAACGGCTATAATAATATATATGATAAAGAAAAGTATATAGAAAATAAAGGATGTACGTTAGTGTATTAATTATCGGTCCAATAGTATGGTCAAGTACTGACTCTCTGATCTCATTTCTATGCTGTGATGCTAGATAGATGGTGGCGGTGTTTGAAATGTTCATCCATGGCTAGCTTAATGATACATGATTGATGACTATATCCATCCATGAGTCTTGTGTGCAAAATTCACCCAAAAAGACAAAAAAATAATTAAGGATAATTTTTCAAATAATTATATAATATAATATGAGAATTTGAAGCTCTAGAGGTACCCAAAACGATGGCGAATTTGGAGAAATATATATGCCTGGTTCGCGTTTTCAAGATTCTAGTAGTTGACGAGAAGGTAGACATTGAAGATAAAGACGAGGATGCACACGACTATGGCAACAATTACGAGATCGAGGTTGAAATCGCCCATCATTTGGAACTCCCGAATCGAAGAGATCAAGGCCATGAGGCTTTTTCCTTTTTTTTTTTTTTTTTTTGGGCCGGGGGGGTGTTTTGTTATTTAATTATTTTTTAATTTTTTGAAATGACAATTAGCATTAAATGATAATTAAAAAAAGTTAAATTTTTAATACATAATTTAATTAGAATATAATTACTAATTAACATATAATAAGTAAAAATATGATAAAAAATAATTTAAAAATTAATAATTTAAAAAAATTAAAAATTTTTTAAATTATTAATTACTCATTACTATATAATGAATAAATAAATAATTCAATGTGAGAATTTGATGTGAATAATCAAAGTTAAATTTATCTTATATTATTTTATTATTATATAATGAAAAGAATAACTATTCCAATTTAAAGACTTATATAAATAGAATAGTCAAAAGTTAAATTTCTCTCACATTCATCAAAAGTATTCTTTTAACTTTGAGCAATCCATTGATCACGAGGATGCTCTAAAGCTCTTTATAATCATTTCCATGAAATTAAATCTCTAGCCAAAAAATGTCTCTTCTCTCACATTTTAAAGTTGATCCAAGTCCCCAAACCATGCAGATCCCTCCCAATATTGTTGCCTTTCCTCCCTTTTCAAGTTAATTCCTTTGTCCAATCAATTGTTTATCGACGTGTCTGATTCTCTCTCTCTCCTTTTCTTGGTTCTTCCATCCTAATATGGTAAGCTTAGCACTTTTTACTAATTTTACAGCCAACAAATTAAAGACATAAATTTCTGGCATTTATCCAAATTATTGAATTAGTGGCCGGGATAAAAGTTTGTCGGTGGTTGCTCGATAAAAACAAGGCTCTATGATCGTAATAAGTAGCCAATCCGACCAATCTTTTACGTAAGAAATAATAATTACAGTCGTGAGTATGCAAGTATCATGTAGTCATTTTTAAAAAAATGAATAAATACGGATCTATAAATAGAAATCACTCTTTTTTAAATTGACTATACGATATTTATATATTTTATAACTGTATATAACATAACTCTTTTTATAATTATTATAGATGTGATCGACGTACTCATATTCACCTTAATATATAATATCACGTGAGATTTCACTTAAAATGTTACGAGTTACATAAGGACCATCACTTGCAGTAACGTTAACTGTCGTGTCTTAAAAGTGACGAGCTTATAATTATGTACGTGTAAATTAATTCGTGCATGCATGAGATAGATAGCCTTTAATTTTCTAGGGACTCGGTTTTAAAGAGAGGGGGGGGATCACAGCATTTACTACCTACCATTTCAGGCTGGCCTGTGTTTTGATAAAGTTCGAGTACTCCCTTAAATGATAGATCAGCCACCTCGAAAAGCAATAATCTTACTGTACTAATAAATTATGGCCCACAATAAGGACAAGAATAATACAAAGAAATTAATAATGCTAATAATATTATTGCATGCGCTTATTTGTTCTTAAATTAATAGCATTAAATAATGAGTACATAATTTTAGGATAAGGATGAAATTAATTGCCTGCCCTATTGAATATAATTATATATATATATATATATATATATATATATCAAATAGCCCACAACGAATTTTTTAGTTGATTCCAAATGTGCTCTTTTTGCATAAATTTAGAAGATAAAACATAAAGGAATTCTCTAATCCATCCAATAAAATGCAAGTTCTCATCAAAGCTTGGAGATCATGTTATTAATCAATACGTTACATTTCTTGTCAAATTAGACACCCAAGATGAAGAAATGTCTATGCAAGGTAACCTGATTAGTGCTATTAAGGAATTGATGAAACAAATGCCTAAAGTCTCAATTCAACATGTACATTGAGTCGATTGGCTAATGGAGCTGTAGATGGTTTGACCAAATATGCATGGTTCCTTAGTATTCTTACAGTTTGATGGGATTATGTCCCTAAATCTGTTTCCCAAATTGTAGAGTTTCAAATTGTGTAATTTGTTTTTTTGTTTTGGAAAAAATTAGTTTGCCCACCAAATGTGACTGCTCAACTTGATCACTTGAGAATTTTTTTTTTTTTTACTTAATGATTAAAAAAGTGATTTTAAGTATATTGATGTATTTTTTTTTATTTTTTAAAAATATTTTAATATAAAAATGTGAATAGAAAAATGAAAAAAAAAACTTTAAAATGCACTATTGGTCAAGTGGAGTGTGCTATTCTGGGTGGCAGAGTAGCCCAATTCTTCTGTTTTTTATTGCATAGTTCTTGTTTTAGCCATGGAATATCATTTCCAGTTAATGAATAAAGTGATGTTTTGCTAACAAAAAATAAAATAAAATTGAGACACCCACTATTCTATGAGATTTGAGCATGTAAATCAAGAATATACCATCTAGGTTATTTTGCTTGTTGGGTTAGGTTTGCATTTCCAATAAATTATGCATAAGTGTAGCTTCTAAATTATTTAAAATAATTTAAAAATTAAAAATTAGGAGGTATAAATATTCAAATAATTAGAAAAATATATTAAACGTTTAAGTGGATGTAGAATAATTTATTTATGCTACCTATAATGCAATACTAAACACAAATAATAATGAAATAATCGAACAATAAGATGGTATTAAGCAATGCAAGATCCACTGGTTTGGATTGGTATCTCTTCTTTAGCAGTGACCACAGTGGGATTCAGGGTCTCTAGGGATTGGTGAAACCAAAAAACAAATGGCAAATAATGGCCGTTCTCTTCATTTAAGTAATTAATTAAGGAAAATAATGGAGTAATTAATAATTATCAGCCACAAAATCAGCAACTGGAATGACTATTCGACCCTCCATCCAAAAGAGAAGCACCCCATTAAATTCACATGCAATGGAATGGACCCCACCCAATGAACGAACAAGATGATAATGAGATCAGAATTCCGAGATCAAGTCAGCCAAAATCTGCAGATAACAGTGAATTCCATCCCATCCCATCCCTCACAGATGTCAGTAATTCCATGCATAATCATATGTCAGAGCTTAAACCCCAAAAAATATATATATAATTAAAAAAAAAAAAAAAGACCCACACTAGAAGCAACTTTGCTTTGTGAGAAAAGAGAAGGTCCCGAAGAGTAAGGCGAAAGAGTGACTCAAATGTACCCTTAACAAGGGCACCAATACCACCCTAATGAGATTTGAAAATCTCAGTGCAGAGAGAGAGAGAGAGAGAGAGAGAGAGAGAGGGGTCGGTGACCACGACGGGGGAATGGGACAGTGATACCCTAATTCCAAGAGACGGCCCCGTTTAGGTATGTGGAAAACCTCCACGTGCCAGTCACCCCCACCTTTCACTTCATATATATATATATATATATATATAGTATGTCCCTGTTGGAAAGACCCTCTGTGTTCTATTTGTAAATCTAATATTATCCCAGACTCGGAGAGGGATAGAGATTTCAATACGGCAGGAATAGTGAGACCTTTCCAAACCAGAACTCCTTTTGGAGCTTCCGAAAGAGAGAGAGCGAAAGAAACATCAGCGATTGTAAAGAAGCAGTAAAATAGAAACATGGAGGAAAGGAAGATGAAAAGAGTGTCTCCATCTAATCCCTTCCGTTTGTCTTTTTAGTCACTTCTATGATCAACTCATTTTGTCCCCCTGCATAAATTATAATATATACCACTTTGCTGAGCGGAGAGATAGGAGCTTTTCAGATTGTGAAAATGGTGACTGGGTGGAGAAGAGCGTTCTGCACATCAATCCCCAAAGATAGAGAAACCAAAATATTATCAGAAAAGCATCGTCAGCAGCATTGTGAGATTAGCAACGTTGTCGTCCAAAGCCCAAAATTCAGCTCCAAGTTCGGGTTTTTCTCCAACCCATCCACGCCTCGCTTGCAGTCTCAAACCATCTCTAGCCCCAGCCTCCAGTGCCGGACCACCACCAACACCAACACCACACCCACTTCGTCAGTGCCTAATAGCCCGAGACTTCAATGCAAAACGGAAACTACCCCAAAGAAGAACAGCAGCCCCAGATTGTTCCAGTTCCCCAATCCTCTCTCCCCCAAATCACCTTCTAGCTTCTCACTCCTCAAAGCCAGCTTACGTCTCTCTAAAGTACGCATCTTATCTTTTTTTCTTCTCTTCTTCCGTACATTCTTATTCCATTCCCATCAACACCACTTTACCGAATCATGAATTTTCTTTTATTCTTATTACTCTGCGTGACATTTCCCCTTTTATCTTTTATTGCAGAGTAGATGCGGAATCTGTTCACACAGCGTGAAGACCGGTCAAGGATCGGCCATTTTCACCGCCGAATGCTCCCACACCTTTCACTTCCATTGTATTTCTTCCCACATAAAAAAGCACCAACTTTTGATTTGCCCTATTTGCAACGCAACTTGGAAGGAACTTCCTTTGCTTGCTATCCAATCGAACCCTGACAATAGCCAAGATAACTGCCAGAGAGAATCTACGATCACAGAGGTCGAGACGAAATGCTTGAGAGTTTACAATGACGATGAGCCTTTGATGTCCCCCACTTGCGGTGCTCGGTTCAATCCCATACCCGAATCAGATGAAAATGAAGAGGACGAAAATGGCGCCGTTGGATTTCAAGGCTTTCTCGTAAGATCTGCTCCATCATCTTCCCCGAGATTTAATGGAAGAGCAGAGGGTAATGATATGTTCAGGAACGTGGAGGTGAGGTTATTCCCGGAGGCCGCAGTGGTCGCCGTTGGTAAAAGCTACGAGACCTGCGCAGTCGTTTTGAAGGTGAAAGCCCCGCCATCTCCAGCTCTGAACCCGGATTGTCGGGCTCCGATTGATTTGGTAACGGTTCTCGACGTGAGCCGGAGCATGTGTGGGCTCAAATTGCAGATGATGAGACGTGCTATGAGATTGGTCATATCGTCTCTCTCTGCTACCGACCGTCTCTCTATCGTTGCATTCGCCGCAAGCTCCAAACGGTTGTTGCCTCTGACGAGGATGACGATGAAGGGCCGGCGATCGGCTAGAAAGATCGTCGACGCACTGGGTTGTGTTGGTCAAGAAGAAAGCTGCGCAAACGACGCACTCATGAAGGCAGCTAAGGTGCTGGAAGATCGGAGGGAGAGGAACCCCGTCGCCAGCATCATGCTTCTATCCAAAGGTCACGACGAGCGCGGATCACCGAGCTCCGCCAATGCGAGGCTCTCCTCTCCGCTTTGCTTCTATCCAAAGGTGTCATCAAGCCGCTTTGCTCAACTGGAAATCCCGGTTCACACCATCTGTTTCAACGATCAGCATCCTGAAGACGCCTTGGCCAAGTGTGTGGGTGGTCTTTTGAGCGTGGTTGTTCAGGATCTAAGGGTTCAACTCGGGTTCGTTTGCAGTTCGGGACCGGCCGAGATCATCTGTATATATTCTTTGAAAGGTCGGCCGACGGTGCTCGGGTCTTGTTCGGCCCGGCTCGGTGATCTCTACGCCGAAGAAGAGAGAGAATTACTGGTGGAATTGAAAATACCCACGTCTTGCATTGGGTCCCAACCAGTGCTGTCCGTACGGCCCTCATTCAGAGACCCATCGACGCAACAGCTCGTGTACTGTAAAGAGCGGGCGTTCCTGATACCGCGACCCCACTCAGTCCGGTCTACGTCTCCCAACATCCAACGGCTGAGGAACCTCCACATCACCACCCGCGCCGTGGCGGAGTCTCGGCGGCTGATCGAGCACAACAATCTATCCGGAGCTTATCACTTGCTGACCTCGGGTCGGGCCTTGCTGATGCAGTCGAGGTCCGAGTCGGCGGAGGAGTTCATGAGCGGCTTGGAAGTGGAACTTACCGAGCTGCAGTACCGGAGACTGCAACTTCAGCAGCTGCAGGGCCAAAGATCGAGAGCCAGCAACGGAAGGGAGGAAATCAATAGAGTGGAGGAGAAGCCGGAGCCGCTTACGCCGACCTCGGCTTGGAGAGCCGCCGAGAGATTGGCTAAGGTGGCGATCATGAGGAAGTCAATGAACAGAGTCAGCGATTTGCACGGCTTTGAAGATGCCAGATTTTAAGTTTACTTTATTATTATTATTATTATTATTTTATTTTAACAGTAATTAATGCATAAAAAAAAAAGGGATGGAAAGAGAGAGTCAGGGGCCCATGAAAAGGACAAGAAGTATGGGACGGATAGGCCCTTTTAAGCAGTGGAAAGCGACTGATAATGAATGGGAACCCCACTTGAATTAATTGTGGGCTGTATGTTTCTCTGATTTGTCTCGTAGTATTTATCCTTTTTTTTAATCGGTGGGTGGCAAAAAATCCCAAAAACACAAAAGAGATAAATTATTTTAAAATAGTGGGGAATAAACTAAAATCGTAGGTAGTGGGGGGTATCAATTATAGATATAAATAATTTAATTATAAAATAATTACATAAAAATAAATTTATAAATTAATGTGATTTGATTCAGTATGTTAAATTATAAAATTATATTTAATATAAATAGATCTAATATATCACGTAAAGTTATGTCAATTTATAAATTTATTTTTATATAATCTTTTTATATTTATAACTAAGGGTGTAATCGGTTCGGTTTGATTTTAGATAAAATTTAAGTCTGAACCGGTATGTATCGGTTTTGTATTATCAAAATTGATTATGCAACGGTTACCTTCCTAAACTGGTACTTTCGGTTTTATCGATTTCCAGTCCGGTCTGGTATGGTATTTTGATTTTTTTAAAATGTAAATTTCACAATTTATCATTAAAAATTTGTTTATAAAAAAAAACTTTTAGTATTAATTATAAGTATTAGTATTAATTATAATCTTTTAATAAAAAATTTTAATATTAATTATAAGTATAACTATAATTTATAGTCTATATTAAATTATTAGTATTATTTATAAACTTATATATTAATATTAACATTTAATATAATAATTTATAGCAGCAAATGATGAAATGGGGTTCAGTTTCGTACGGTTTGTATGAGCTGTAAGTTGTTCTGTTGGGTTAATGCCAAAGCGGGTATAGTTGAAGGTACGTAGTAGGATGAAGGATGATGCCAAATGCTTCTGGATATATGCATGAATCCGTGTTTGTTAAAGTGGAGGGTTCTTGTCCTAATTATTTGTGCTCGTGCTTCTAATAGTATTACATGATTTTGTTCCTTTGCTACTTGGTTACATTCTCTGAACGTTCATGCCCACAACACAACACACGTACGACGCCATTATCGTATTGCTACTAATCAACAATGTAGTAGTTGAAACGTTGTTTGTCTCAAAAAGAAGAAAAATTTTAGATATAAACCATACAGTCCTCACACTATTTAAAAATATTTTATGAAATATGAAGATAAAAAAATAAAATTATATATTTTTAAATGATGTGCAGAGTGTGAAACTTCTATATAGCATGACTCTCAAAGAAAATATGACCTTTCCATTCCATGTTGGTGACAAGACCCTCAAAATTGATAATCTAATAATTCTAATGGTTTTGTCCAAAGTAAAGATGTCCACAAGATGGTTTGCCCATTCTAACTATAAAAAAATTTCATAAAAGTAAATTTATAAATTAATATGACTTTATATGATACGCTAGATTTACTTTACAATAAAAATAATTTTACAATCTGGTATACCATATGAAAATTTATAATCTACTTTTATAAAAAAAAAAAGAAAAAATTTATCGTTAAAATATTTTTCATTCAAATGTATATATTCTCGAGCAGAAAGTACTGAATTTAGTTTTAGATATGCTTAGTTTTGCATTTGGGTTGTTTTGGCTTTACTATGATGAACTACCAATAATCGCGAGTACGTTTGAACGTTTCACGAAGATAGCCTTCTTCACTTGAGGTTAGCAAGACTTCAGTTAAAAGTAATACTTTTTGTGAGGATTGAGGAAAACAAAAAAGGGGAGAGTACGTAGGAGCCCTTTCAAGCCTAAAGTCTGCGTGAAAGAGATACAAGTGTGACAGTAACTTTAAGCTTGGAAAAGGGTTGGGGATGCGATATTTCACACTTCCTACTGTTATTATCTTTCGGCTGTGCTCTCACTCAAAAACTTTTTGCGGATGCTGATGTTTTCCTTAAATTGCGCAACACCTTTAGGTGCTATAATAAATTGAGGTAAAAGTTAAAAATATAATAAAATATTATTTTTTAATAATAATATTATTATTAGATTTAAAAAAATTAAATAATTTATTATATTTTATGTAAAAATTTAAAAAAATTAAAATAATGAGATGAAACATTTTTATTATTCAAACGAAATATCCTATTTTATACACTGTGTTCAAACTTTATGTGCTATTATTTACATGTGCATTCCAAGGGACATATTTTTCTTAGTGTGTTTTTTGTAAGTTTAACGAAAGGGGTGGCTCCTCCCCCTTTCTTTTTTCTTTCCCCTCCCATCTCTTTTGTTTATGTTAATTTCTATGTAGGTTTTTTAGTTTTGGTTGTGTTTTTTCGAGCCAAATAAGGGATGATTGCCATTCGGATGTTTCCAGCCGTCGCCTTTCAACACGCGCCATACTGGAATGATGCCCAGCTACCGATCTTCAAGACCACTGAATCCGGCGTCCATCGGAGTGGAGCCTAGCCTGTATGCGTGGGAGGAAGTTTTGGATCTCGGCTGGAAACAAACAAACCACCGAGGAGCCATCTGTCGTCGTTACGCTCGGCTTATCTAGAATCCCTAACTCCGAGACTTCCAAGATTGATCGGCGGTTTTCCTCCCAAAGTGACTAGTATCCTACATGCGCTGCTGCCGATGCATTGTGCACTGTTCATTCATTTTATTTAAGTGTTTTTGATTTTCTGTTTCTTGTTGTTTCGTTTTACTGTTTTGTTTTTTGTTTGTTTCATTGTTTTCTTGTTGACTCGAGTGAGGTGTTGAGTTTTTGGATTGAATGTTATATGGGGCAAGAATTGTTCGAGAGTGGCGGGCGATGCTACTGCCGGTGGTTGTATGGCCAGTGCTCGTGTGTAGGTGCCGCCTACGCAATGGAGGCTATTTTGTCCGTACTTGAGCTGGGTGCTCGTGCCGTCAAGGCTCGAGATGTCGATGCTGCGGTGGGCGTGACGCCCGGGATTACACCGGTGCTTGTAGTTTTGTAGTTGTTAGTGTGTTTAATTTGTAATTTTTTTGTTATTGTAGTTATTAATATATTAGAAATAGACTATTGGATTTAGGGTTCATAGCAGTGTCATGTACTCTTTCTCCCTGAGAGGATGGATGGGGCTTTTAAGTTCTGTTTTTACAGAACTCTTTTTTTTGTTAGGAGAGAATTTATTGTGAAGTTAAGACATTGTCTGCTATAAAGAAATTTGTGTGTGGAGAAGCTCCAAAGTTGATGTATAGTTGGTTTATAGTCTGTATTTTTTATGTATTTATAAGTCATAATTATAATTTCGATCATTAATAAAACGAGTCTATTTCTTTCAAAAAAAAATAATAATAACAGAAGCAGTCATTATTAAACATTATTCCGGAAAGGAGTGATAAATCCAAAACAAGTGAAATGGACATCATTCCACATCTTGGGCTGCAGTCAAACATAAGTGAAAGACTTGGCCCAATAGACTAATTGAACTAACAGTAATGATATATAAAGTTTGAAAAATATTCTAGTCATAAATATATTATATAAAAATAATTTTATAAACTGACGTGACTTGATGTGATTCATCAGATTATGAAATTATTTTTATTATAAAATGAATCTAACAGATCAAATAAAACCACATCAATTTGTAAGATTATTTTTGTATAATTATTTTGTGAATATAGTAGTACTCATAAAGTTTTAAAGAGTGTAAGTCTCGTATATTTTCTTTTAAAAAAAATAGAATTTATTATTAAAAAGTAAATTTTTTCTTATAGATTTTAAATTTGCCATTTTTTTACAAAGAAAGCGTGACAAAAATCGGTAGATTCTTATCCCTAAAAATGAGATTTTGTATAGAAAAATATTGATCTTGGTCACGTTATCTCCAATTACATAAACTGAGATAATAATTTTGTTTGTTTATATAGCATGTGCAAGGAACCGAACTCCCAACAACTGGACACAAAGTTTGGATTTAAATCCTAGGTGCAATTCAAACAGGATTAGTTGATTTCCTCTTTCGTTTTTTGAGAAGATAAATGATATTTACAGTCATAGAGTGTGCAAGTGTCGCTCACTCATTTTTAAAAAAATTAAATAAATACAAGACCTATATGAAAAAAATTAATCTTTTAATAGTGTATCTTACTTTTTTTAAAAAAGAATACGCGACGCTTGTACAAACCATAACTATATATGACATTTAGGAGTGTCAAATCGTGTTAACGAGTTGTGTTCGTATCGTGTCAAGGTATGTACATTACACTTAATGGGTCAACACGAACACGACCCGTTAAGGATTTCGTATCAAAATTCCAAACCTGAACACGACACGGTAAGATAACGGGTTGACACGGTGCGACACGACATGACCCGTTCCGTTTCAACTCGTTTACGTTAATAGGTTAAACAGACACGATACGACACGACACAACCTGTTTGACTTAATTGATTTTATATAAATATTTAAATATAAATAATATCTATAAAAAAAAAAAAACTAACTACAAGTCTAAAATTACAATCCAAACAAATATGATCCATACAATTTGTAATAATATTCATTATTAAAATTACATTCTAAATATAATAAACAAAACATACAATGTAAATATATTAATGTTACAATCTCAAATATAATAAAAAATTAAAAACACAGATCTAAACAAATTTAGAACTTGAAGAAGGAAGTTGAGCGTCCACCTTGCCCTTTAGGTCTAAGGATATAAAGGTAAATTTAATTTTCTTAATGGGTCATAACGGGTTGACCTATTAGTGACCTGTTAAGCAATTGTGTTTTAACAGGTCAATCCGTTTTGACCCGAACCCATTAGGGCTAAACCCTAACCCGTTTTTATCGTATTGTGTTCATATTAATTAACGGATCGTGTCACATATTGCCACCTCTAATGACATTACACTTTTGAGAGTATCTGTCTGCATTTTCTCGTATATATTAGAAGAATGTTTTCCATTTCAAAAAACCTACGAAAAACAAATTAATTACGACAAGAAGGCAGTAGAAACAAGTAGAAGGCCCAATAGAATACTATGGGCCATCACCATCTATAGAAATTTAGGACCCAATCAGATTGATAGAAATGAGGCCCATGACAGAATTGTCTGGTCCTGGTCGTCTCCTAAGCTAGTTTATCTCCAAGTACTTGGCGATAGTAATGCAGAGAATGTTTAAGTAGTTTTAATGAAGTTGATGGATAAGTTAATGGTACTATTTATTATAAAGTTTTCATCTCTAGTTATGCTAGTTAGTTTATCATAATACAAACTATTTTTTAAAGTGAAATTATAGTTGCAGTCATGAGTGTGCAAGCGTCGTACAATTATTTTAAAAAAAGTAAATAAATACAAAATCTATATGAAAGAAAATTAATTTTTTAAAAGTAGATTCAATTTTTTTTAAAATAATTACACGATATTTATACACTCTACGATTTTATTTGATATTATTTATTTTTTAAAATTATTTAAAATACGTCACATCAATTGAGATTACGATAAAAATAGTGGACAGTCCTCCAGTCTAGGAAGAAGTTTCGCAACCACTTGAAAACAGACGCTACTCTTTCACAACCCGGCCCCAACCATGTCCCCAATGGTCCCTTATAAGGACGATTGGTAGTGCCATATATTACATGATTTGGAACTGATCATCATGACCGCCTACCATGACCCCTTTCTTTATGAATTTATATATAGCGTCGTGCAGTTATTTAAAAAAAAATAGAATTTAATATTAAAAAATTAATTTTTTTTATATAAATTTCATATATATTTATTTTTTAAAAAAATAATTACACGATATTTACGTATTTACGCCTATAACTATCATTTCTCGTTAACATATCCACAGAACCCTCCCCGAAGCAGACAAATCCTGGCCATATAAGCCGTCAATAGAAATGGTGCATGGATTGACAAAATATTTCATCCACGTTACATTTGGATAGCTGAATTTAAGAAGGATGTGGAGGAGTTAGGTCTTTAAAATTCTGCAAATTTTCTATTTAGATCATATATTAATTAAAATTTAGATAATTTAAACCAAAATTCAAACTTGAATTTTAATTAATTACATTAAGAAAATTAAAATAATAATATTTAATAAAAATATAAATATAAAAATTTCTATCCAAACACAATAATCTTTGAGGGAAGTACTTAAAATTAAAGATATGAAGTCATTGATCAGACGGCTGTAGGTAGGGCTATAAACGAGCTGAGTTTAAGCAAGCATGGGTTGTGTGAGTTCTGCTCGTTCACAACTCGAGACGAGCTTGGGCTCAACTCATTTACATAAATCGGGCCTATGAGAATGCCCGAGCTCGGCCCATTTACATGTAATGCAAACTCGAGTTTGGTTCCGTTAACGAGTCGAGCCCAAGCTCGATTCGAGCTCGATTTGTCAACAGAATATTTTACATCCAAAATAAATAATATAAAATTAAAATAAATGCATCAGTAAAATAACAAATTAAATACAAATTTACATCATGAAGCCTTCAATAGTATTATGGCTATTTTACATTAAATGACATTTTACATCCTATTGGAAGACGTGAATTAAAAAATATTTTATAACAATAAATTATGAAATAAGGTACTTTAAACTTCAAAACAAAAAATGGGCAGTAAAATCAGTGAAGTCCTTAGTCTTCATGAATGGAGCCATAAATCTTGACATTGTTGCCTTGCATACACTAATACAATAAAAAATTTAAGCTCCTCTTTAATCCCTTGCTCAAGTACTGTTAACTTAGTAATATTGTCAATGAATGTTTGATAGGAAATGCAAAACTTAATTTGCCTAAAAACTCAATGTCATATCTCTAACACAGTTACACAATATAATTATACAAGCTATTTGAGAAATAAATATGTGCTTCAAGGATTCAAATAAACATAGCTACTTAGCTTGACAAAAAAAGATAAACCAGCAACCAGCAATAGGCAATAGACTTACACTAATACCAAATGCAGTTACCAAATATGTTACCAAACAAGTTACAAGTGACCAAAACAGCCAGACATGAGACAACTGCATTTATCAAAACAATATTAGGATGACACAAGAAGAATCGAAGATAAACCAGCAAATAATAGTAGGCAATAGGCATACACTAATAGCAAATGTAGTTACCAAAACAGCCAAACAAGTTGACAACAAAATGAGGTAGACAACTGCAGTTACCAAAATAAAATCAGCATAACACAAGGACAATTGAATCTACCAATTAGCAGACAGCAGTATGCAATAGGCATACATTGATACCACAGACAGTTACTAAAGAAGTTACCAAAACAACAATACAACAAACTGTGAGGTAGACAACTGCAGTTACCAAAACAAAATTAGCATGACACAAGAAGAATCAAAGATAAACCAACAGGCAGGAGTATGCAATAGACATACATAGATTTGTAACTTGTAAGTTCTTTCTTCATAAGGTTTTTCCCTTAAAATTTTTAGTATGACAATTATAAAGCTTGAAATAGATAGTATAGTGCAAGTGCAATGTGCAAACAACATCAAGATCAAGATAGATTTGAGTGATAGACAGAGATAGTCACAGTCTCAAACTCTCATAGAAGCATTCAAGCATGCATATATATCATATATGTCGTGATTAAACATGTATGGGCCTATGGCAGGACAATGTCACACTGTCACACCATTTCGACGTACTAGGGTTTGCAAATACAAACATGAATCACATGATTAGATCTACAATGCTAGAATTTAGAAATAGTTAGGAGAGAACCATAAGTTAAAAAATACTCTAATAATTATACAAGTGCTTCCAAACTTCCAAAGTAGTTAATGACCAAATCTCCCAACTTCCCAACGAAATGGTTAGAAACAGGAAAATAACTTGGCTAATTGACTGATGGACGAACCAAACATTGAACCAGAGAAGCATGAACCACGAAATCAGGGATTCAGTTAGTTGGGGGTCATAAATGCTAGCATTTAATGACCCATCTGTCGAGGCCTGACTGGCATCTCTGAGATTGAGATTGTAGTCACAGCTCCTCTAAAATCCGGCTGACGCCTCCATTTGCGAGGGTTCCGAGCAGTCGTAGATAGCTGCAAGCCTTCAAGAATCAAGCCTTGATTTAAGGCTTCATTCCATGGAAATTACAAGGTAAGTGATGGAGCGTATAATGACTAAGTAGGCTAGGCTTTCACGAATCGTGAATCATAATGAGTTTGAGAGGAAGTGAGACTTGTGTGTGAAACATTGAAAGTGTAATGACAGAAGCGTGAATGACAAAGGTGAAAGGACTTGGGGGGGGGGGGGGCTAGGGTTGTAATGAGTTTAATCAACGGCTCCAAATTAGGGCTCTTACTTTATGAATCAACCATGCAATATACTGTCTATCTCTTTCTAAATATAATTAAAAAGTGTTTGAGTTATAAAAATATAAGAAAACTTGATCTATAAAAGTCTAAAAGATCACACTAAGCAAAGCAAACTGGCCAGCTGGTAAGCATCCCAATTACTTAGCAGATGAGTTCAATATTGTTTGTTTGTTTGGTAGTATGTGTGCTCGTAACATTTCCCTTGCGCCCAATGCATGTGTTGTACTTAGCAGCTCTTGAAATTCTTCATCAAGTCTTTTAATTTTTCTCTTTTATTATAAGGTTGCCAAGCAAAGACCACGACTCGCCTCCGGCCAGCTTGAAGTGCTTGTACTAATAATTACTCTCCAAAATAAGATCAGGTATACCATGCTGAATGCGTAATTGTGAGTAGTTGAATCTCTGTTGATCATTAACTTCAAAAGAGTTCAATGTTTGTTAAATGTGATAGGTATATATGATCCTTCCCATTATCACCTTACGTGACTAATTTCTACCACTAACGCTAAAGTAATTTCAACATACGAGCAAAGTGTAAGCAATATTTTTTTTTTCAAATTAAACCTTTTGACAATTCAAGATATTTTGTCAAATAAAGGAATTAATGGATATATATATATATATATATATGGACTGCTATATATCTAACCGATAAGGGTGTAGATCGGCCAGATACTGATCCGGATATCTGGCCATAACCGGATCCATATCCGGATTTTGAAAACCAGCAGTTATCTGCCCTGGTAAATTCGGGCAAAACTTGGGCGGATAACCAAATTAAAATCTGGATATCTGGGTTTATTACATTTTTTTTTTTACTTTTTTAATAGTCATTTTAACACTTTTTGAAAGGCTTTTTTTTTATTAGATTTTATGTGTATTATTTTTTATATAATGAATATTATTATATATAGACATTTTTTAAACTTTTTATTTCCATTCAAATTTTTATAAAAAAAAAAAAATTGATATCATCAATACATACAACACACTGCATACATCATGGAAATTAGATTGCATTCACAAACAGTTGAATATGGTTAATTAATCTCCAACCACCATGCAGCACTAGTGTTCTTTTTCGGTGGAAATTAATTAAAAGAGATATTGGAGGATTTATCTCGTTTCTTTGTCGATCGGCAATATCATATATATATATAGTGAACATGCAACTTCATGAGTGCGTAAAAATTCATTTTTCTTTTCTCATGTATATTTATTGTTGTTGTCTTGTACTTGACCTATCACTATTAGAAAATGTTACCCATAAGAACGTCAATAATCACAATATCAAAAGAACCGGATTAAAAATTGGATCTATTACCGGATCCGGATGGATAACCATTCGGATTCACCTGGATTTTCGATTTCTAGATCAGATTGAAGACCCAAATTCAGTCCAAATGCACACCCGGCCTACTAGTCGAGGTGTATCCAACAACAAGGGGCGGGGTGCTTGAGTTGAATAATGTGGATTTTACTTTTTAGATTAACATGAAAGCAAGATGAATGAATGGTGACATGTATATATACATATATATATATATATATTTATATGGAGCCATGCCCCCCCGCCCCTGCCATTCTTTGTAGGATCTTACTTAATTACATGATATTATTCATCAAAATTAGATGTAATTCATTAATATTGTTTGAATATTAAATGAGTTTAATTCATTAAATCAATAGAGTACTCTAATTTTTCTGTTCCAAATTTTTTATTTGTCAACTAATATATATATAGATGAATTATATACGTAGAAGCATCCAAAGCAAATTAGAGAGAAATGAATTTATAACATGAAATTCCTTGCCTACACGGCAATAATAAATAAAACGAAAGTCATGATAAGCACATGAATCATGATGACAGGCAAAGAGAGGTACAAGCTATGAGTATAAATGTGTTTGATGCTCTTATTAATTTAAAAGTATTATTTAGAACATTAATTATGTATATAAATATTAAATTTCAATGATATATATGGCGCCGTTACGTATAGCTAATATGAGGAAAGTTCTACGTATGATCTGTAGCAGAATACGATGAAAGTTCTAGTACTATTTGATTATTAATTAATGACCAACCCATAACCCTAAATATCATGTAGTACTGCTGTAAAATGCTTTGCGGCGACTCGATTCAGGTCCCTACCATAAATTTTAAATAAAAAGAAATAGTCCTATCAATTATAAACTTCACATTATTCATTAAATGTTCAGTCCACTTTGATAATTATAAATGAGAACTGCTAAATCTAAAAAAAAATTACAAAAAAACAATAATTATAAACTAATGTGATTTCACCTGATCCGTTAGATCTATTTTATAATAAAAATAATTTTATAATCTGAAAAATCATATCAAACCACATCAATTTGTGAGATTATTTTTATATAATAACTTTGTGACTTGAATATTTCTCAATATGAATACGATACTGTTTTTTTATCATATATGTCTATTTTTTTTTCCTTCTCCATATTTTTAATTTTTTAATTTGATTTTGAAACCTTCACCTACTATATATGCTTTTAAGTTTATCTTTCGATTTTTTATTAACGTGCATTAGAGGTCATGGATATATATTAATAGAAAATTTTATACATTATATTATTATTTTATTTTTATCTTATTAAATAAGATGTGATATATTTATTATTATTAAATAATTATTTATTATATATTTTTTTATTATCTATTGATAAATATAACACGTATTATTTAACGGGATGAATGTGAATGTGATTAATGCATCCAGACGATTGAATAAATAAATATTATATGTATTTAAGTGAATTTTTATGATTATTATTAAAAGACAATCTAGAACATGCTGTCTATACTGATAAAAGACACAAAAGTACGAGGAGACATGGAGGGTAGTTCCGGAACTAAATACCAACTTCATACTTTGCTGTAAACGTGTCGGTTTTACGTTGCTTGTCGTTTCCTACCATGTCTATGCCCATGCTTCCGGTGTCCGACCAAATCAGTTTCTTCGTACAAAAGCTCCCGTTTATTTCGTTGTGAATTTTATAAATAATTTAATTTTATAGTTATTATTATTTATTATCATATTTCAACAAAAAAAAAAAAAAACTTAGATAAATATATTTGGAGAAGTAATAAGTAATTAAAATTAATAAAAAATGATGATCCTTAAAAAAGAAAAAAGGAGCGTAAGCTACGGTAGTACGAGGAATAACGGAGTCGTAGGCTGTACCGTCGGAGTTCTGCTTCTCGTTTAACGGGGGTTTGGAAATTTGTATTGGTCATTTTACGAGCTTGACCTCCTGTCACCTGAGGAGTGAGAGGATTTAACCATGGTTCAAAATAAACAGCCCGGGTTTAACTCTAGTTAAGCATTGTGTTCTGGAGCCTTTAAAAGGTGCCTCGCCCTCGTTCATTTTCCACCGGATCACCTCCTCATTTTCTCTTCCTGCATCAAATCCTGCAACTTTCATGTTCACAACCCTCCCTTTGTATCTCATTCACCTTTTCTTTCATTCTTCCTCTTCTACCATTTCGTTTCAAGCTTCTAATCTCTGGTCTCTCTCTCTCTCTTTCTCTCTCATTTTTTCGATCTTCAACCATGCAAACACGTGGGGCTAGCTTTTTTCTAGGGGAAATTTTCAAACCTTAAACATGCTTTCGATCCGATGAATCCGAGAGATTATAATTCCGCTGAAACATGTTGAGAACCATGACGTAAATGTTGCGCTGAACTGGTTTGTCTTTTTTTTTTTATTTATTATTTCTTCATGTGTGCAGAGAAAAGAGATGGCAGAGAACGAAGAGTTCAGTTTTGAGACGGGGGCGGCGCAGAGTGAGCTGCCGAAGATAGAGACGCAGAAGAAGCAGAACGAGATCTGCCACGATGACAGTTCGCATCCAGTCAAGGCTCAGACCATCGACGAGCTCCACTCTCTCCAGAAGAAGAAATCGTCACCCACCACCCCTATTAAGGGGACCCAAGGCTCCTTCACCCCCATCTCCGATGAACAGCGCCATAAACAGCAGCTCCAGTCCATCAGGTTACAAACATGAACTCGCCGATCATGATTAATGCCTCGTATTATATATGATCACTAATTAAATTTGCCCAAAATATAAATGCCGTTATTAATCATGAATTATCATGAATTTTATCGTGACTATGAAGTAAATTCTAAACACACCTATAAAAGGAATACAATTTATTTTTTAAAAAAAATTATATATCTACGTTTTATTATAAGTTAGATCTAATTTATAATAAAAAAAATTCTATACTCTCGCGAATTATGAAAACGCATCAAATTTTAAATTTTATATGATTTTTTTTCTTTAATCAGACATATTTTACGGAAGAATGAAAATCTTGAGTACGTTCAGAATTGACAATGGAACTTTGCCTGTTTTGGCAACCTTACTACGTTTGTTGTTGTTTAAAACAGTGCATCTTTGGCGTCACTGACGAGAGAAACGGGACCAAAGTTGGTGAAAGGAGACCCGACACGGAAGACACAAACAACGAAGGACATACCACATGATCACCATTTCGCACCGACCATTAACGTTAGTGACAGTTCCTTGAAGTTCACACATGTCCTCTACAACCTCTCTCCCGCAGGTATACGTCGCGTTTTTGCTTCCATGCTCTACTACGTGTGTGTCTATATATATTTTCCATCTAATAATTATAGAATTTGAGATCAAATACTGATCTTCATCTAAGTTTTATCATACCCAACTGAACCTGTTATGCCGCACATTTGAGCGATTACTATTTAAATGGATAGAACCTAAAAGGTCATTTAAAAGCTAACTTTTGGGACTTGGGGTTTGGTGCATGCAGAGCTATATGAGCAGGCCATAAAGTATGAGAAAGGGTCGTTCATCACAGAGACGGGCGCCTTAGCAACCCTTTCTGGAGCCAAGACCGGTCGTTCTCCCAGAGATAAGCGTGTTGTTAAGGATGAGACTACTGCGGATGAGCTTTGGTGGGGAAAGTAAGTGCCCCCCCGATCCATTATCCATGGTCTTTTTCTCCAATCCCTGTCTGCAATTTTGAATACCTGAGAGCTTTTATCTTCTATTGACATCTACAATATTTTATTTACTTGTCTATGACAGGGGTTCACCCAACATTGAAATGGACGCGGAAACTTTCTTGGTGAACAGAGAAAGAGCTGTTGATTACTTGAACTCTTTGGACAAGGTTGTCTTCTAATTATTTAGCAATATCTTATCTTTTATTTACTTTGCTATTGCCTATTTTTTCTTTTTTGTTCTTCAGCGTTTATATTTTTTTAGATTGTATCATTTTTCTCCTAATTAATCAGTTTTGATTTTATTACAGAAAGATGTACTTTCTCTAAGAATAAATGGACCTTCCTACATGGGGTGCAAAATAAAATATAAAATATAAAGTTGTGGTCTTTGAAACTTTTCCCTTTTAGGCACGGTGATGTCTATGCTGGTATCTATTTTATCGTTTTTTCCAGTTGACCAAACGGCCCCTGATCCATTTGAGGACAGCAACTTTATCCTTAAAATATTATTGATTTGTCAGCATTTTGGCGGTGCTATTTGTTTATTGTACTTATGTGTTATTCAACCTCACAAATCAACAACTGTAACCCAGTGAACTATGCAGAACATATCTAAGTTTATAACTAATAATTCGATGAATTTGTACGTTAGGACTTTCAGCTATCAATTACTAGGTGGGTTGCTAATCTGTAGGAATCTCTGTCATCTGTTGTGATAACAGAGTGATCTAAGGTTGTTTGACTTTGAAAGCAAGTATGGAGAAAGAATAAAAGTATTGACAATTAGTATGAAATTTCATCTATTTTCAGGTCTTTGTGAATGATCAATTCTTGAACTGGGACCCAGAGAATAGAATTAAAGTCCGGATTGTCTCTGCCAGAGCTTACCATTCCTTGTTCATGCACAACATGTAAGTAGAGCTTATGAATAATTAACCTCTTACAACACTATTTGTGTCTGTCTACAGAGGTCTAAGCCTGCCAGATAACTCTCCTTTAACGTTGACACTATGCTAATTTATCCTGTATTGAGTAAATTATCATCCCTGTATAGAATTCCCTGGAGGAAACTCATGTACTGGTCTGTTAGCTTAGTGTACAATTCGATAATTGGGTGGGTGGCTGGCAGGTGTATCCGACCCACTCCTGAAGAGCTGGAGAATTTCGGTACTCCGGACTTCACTATATACAATGCTGGGCAGTTCCCATGTAATCGTTACACGCACTACATGACATCCTCTACTAGCATAGATCTTAATCTTTCTAGGAAGGAAATGGTCATCCTTGGCACCCAGTACGCCGGGGAAATGAAGAAGGGTCTGTTCGGTGTTATGCATTATCTCATGCCTAAGCGTGAAATCCTCTCCTTACATTCTGGCAGCAATATGGGGAAAGATGGAGATGTTGCCCTCTTCTTTGGATTGTCAGGTATAGTATCCTCGGAGCAGGGCATGATGTGGCTCTAAATGCTGCTATATGATATGTGCCTTCTAACTCTATCTCGCAGTCCGGTCAGAAAAACGTGTTGGCATGTGCCGGTCAGAAAAAAAACCAAGGCAAAAAAAGGAGATTTGGCACACTTCCTTTGCATACTCTTTTTTGTCACTCACGAATTCTACTTTTAAATGTCTTTATATTAGGTACTGGGAAAACAACTCTTTCTACAGATCACAATAGATACCTGATTGGAGATGATGAACACTGTTGGAGTGACAGTGGTGTGTCAAATATAGAAGGTGGTTGCTATGCTAAGTGCATTGACCTCTCGAGGGAGAAGGAGCCTGATATCTGGAATGCCATTAAATTTGGGACTGGTAATGGATAAAGTTAAAGATACCAAAAGGATCGAAGTGCTTAGTAATTCTTTGAATTTTCCTTTGTTTGGGAATGTGATCATTAAAATAACCGAGTTGTTTGTCAATGGCAGTGCTGGAAAATGTGGTGTTTGATGAGCACACCAGAGAGGTCGATTATACTGACAAATCTGTTACAGGTAATTTTTTTTTTATTTTTTTTATTTCAATTATACAATTGAATATGGTGCGCATTTTACTATCGCTTCTCGAAGCTGACAAAGAAACGGGAAAAAATTCACTACTGATTCGAATCTGATGAATAATTAAACCATCCCTCCTGGTTTTTGACAAAGATCAATGGGATAAAGCTATCACTTAGTAAAGGCAATGAACAGCTGAAATGGGTAATTGAAAGGGATGAAAAAGTCTCAACTGCATATACTTTATGCTTATGTATGACTAGCTAAGCCATACAACTTCTCATGAGTTTGCTCTTCTTGTGGAAACAGAGAACACCCGTGCATCCTACCCTATCGAGTATATCCCCAACGCAAAGATACCATGTGTTGGTCCTCATCCAAAGAATGTCGTACTTCTAGCATGCGATGCATTTGGGGTGCTTCCACCAGTGAGCAAGCTGAGCTTGGCACAGACTATGTACCATTTCATCAGTGGCTATACGGCTCTGGTAAATGTTATTGACATACTGTTCTTCTTTAGTTTAATTTTGGTAATAAATGGCATGCATAGCAAACTATTGGGCTACTTTTTATGGGCTACTGAATCTCTTTGATCAAAATTTCAGGTGGCAGGCACAGAAGAGGGTGTGAAAGAGCCACAGGCAACATTCTCGGCTTGCTTTGGTGCAGCATTTATTATGTTGCACCCTACCAAGTATGCAGCCATGCTGGCTGAGAAGATGCAGAAACATGGTGCCACAGGATGGCTTGTCAACACCGGCTGGTCAGGTGGAAGGTATGGATCTTGAACATTTCTATGGAATGAGCTTTTTGAAGTTAAATTTAGTGAGAAAAGCTAATTCTTTTTCCATTGCTGCAGGTATGGTTCAGGGAATCGAATTAAGCTGCCATACACTCGGAAAATCATCGATGCCATACATTCTGGCAGCCTCCTCGAGGCAAATTACAAAAAGACTGAAGTGTTCGGGCTTGATATCCCTACTGAGATTGAGGGAGTGCCTTCTGAAATCCTGGACCCCGTGAACACTGTAAGATGGCCTTTTACTACTGTTTGATCCTAATTCTGCATTCATGTGATTTCCATTTAGATGTTCTGATATATTTGATTTTGGGTTGCAGTGGTCAGACAAGGATGCTTATAATGATACGCTGTTGAAGCTGGCTGGCCTGTTCAAGAATAATTTTGAAACATTCACCAACTACCAGATTGGCCAAGGCAATGAGCTGACTCAGGAGATCCTTGCAGCTGGTCCGAATTTCTAATCCTGAGCAGAAGAAAAGCAAGAGGCCATCATAAACTCTTGGGAAATTATGGTTGATGGAAATAAGAAATGGTGAGAGTTGGTATGAACATGAGGTTCAATAACCAACTTGTAGAATGGATTTTGTTAAGTTCATCAGAATTTTATGATATTTTGATGAAGATTGAGTTTTCCTTTCTTTGCATACAACTTGATTGAGGTTCAATAACCAACTTGTAGAATGGTTTTTGTTAAGTTCATCAGAATTTTATGATATTTTGATGAAGATTGAGTTTTCCTTTCCTTGCATACAAACCCCATGTTTTTTTACTTTTCAACTTGATGTGTGACTTTATTCTGAGAGGAGCTTCATCCCGGGGATTTTTTTTTTTTTTCAAATAGTAAATAAATCATTCCATCCCTAACAAAAGTAAAGAATAAATTTGTCTGAGCTTAATAAATTTTTGGGCTAGGCCGGGATGTGGGGTGTGGTTGGGGGCAGGCCTGGGCCCAGACTACCCCCGCGCCCCCGTTCCTTCATGGTGCTAGCAGGGTTGCCCACGCCACCCAGGTGGACCGGGGCTGTGGTCGGAGGGGTGGCAAGGGGCGGTGTCCCGTCAGTCAGCCAGGCCTAAGATTAAGGCAAGAAATTATTCCAAAAATTGGTTACTTTGTTATTCTTAAAAACAAAAACAAGAATAGTTACATCACAAGGGAATACCAAAAAGAGGAGAGGAATAGCTCTTTCGTATTGAAATAATACACCCATTATTTTAAAATAAATAAAAATTTGAAAACAAAACACTATAATTTTTTAGGAGTAATTCTCTTTTTCATATGAATTCTTATCATTCCCGATTACACATTTAACTGGTTGAAAAAAAAAATTACGACACAACTGAAGATAATGATTTAAAATTATTTTTAAATAGACTAAATATTTAGAATAAAAACTTATTGAAAATAAAAACTACAGAAAGAGAGAGTAGGGGCCAAGGGAAGGATGGAATTCCTGCCCTCCACCTTTACTCCGCAGCATTGTCAACGCAACCTATCAATTAGATACAATTATGGGTTATATAAATATATCGCTCTTTTAAAAGGAGCAGAATTTATTATTAAAAAATTATTTTTTAATATAAATTATATTTACTTCTATTTTAAAAAAAATATGTGATATTTACGTATTTTATAACTGTAAATATAATCTATCTTCACTTCTTAAGGTCCCTCCCTGGAGAGGATGGATCACTCTCCATCGTTTCCACGTGAGTTGATCCCATGCAACCAAGGAGGAAGAGACCTAGTACCCAACCCCACCACCCAGGAGGGGGTGACAAAGTGGGCAAACGGTGACCAGATCGTTTTTTAGATGTTATTTTATTTACTCTCATTTTCAGTTCTGAAAAACTTTTTAGTTTTTTATTAATTTTTAATTTTTTGGTTTTTGTTTTAATAACTTTTGTATTTTAGTTTCAGTTCTGACTTTATTCTCCCCGATTGAGGTGATTTATTTATTTTTTATTTTTTGGACTCGACATAACTTTTCAAGATTTGAGGAATGCTATGCATCAATTACTGTTCACTCACACATCCTACTTATACTTTTTTTTTTTTTTTGGATATAAGATGTAGGATGTTTTTTTTTATAAAAGAGGATA
Source organism: Juglans regia (assembly GCF_001411555.2). Classification (NCBI taxonomy): domain Eukaryota; kingdom Viridiplantae; phylum Streptophyta; class Magnoliopsida; order Fagales; family Juglandaceae; genus Juglans; species Juglans regia. The sequence goes on from NC_049908.1 coordinate 26,614,933, forward strand.
CAGAATAGTAAATAGTGGTTGATGAGAAAAAATTTTTCTTTTTGAAATCTGCGCAATAGAAAGGCTGTGGAATATAACATGCAGCATCTGCCCTGTAGAACATAGTGCAGTTGGCAAGCATTGAATTGTGATGCATGTAGCAACAGATTCTAATTTTTCTCAAACAAAAAATACATATGTATACACACGTTTATAACATACATATATGTTTATAACACCACCACAAAAAGCAAAACTATGATTTTGTGAAATGAATTCAGCTATGAGAATGCAAATCTTTCAAAAAGAAACAATCAGGACTCAAAGCTCAGAAATCTGTGATGGTCAAGGGATAAGTTTCCAAGCTTGATGCATAATTTCATCGTTTACAAAGGGACGCAAAGACCACATTAGGCAGTAGCTCTCTAATTCTCCTGACGATGATTTTAAGTTAAGTGCAGAAACAATTTTTTCCTGCAACAAAATATGATATCATACTCAAAATTTTGCAGGCACCAAAAGATATTAGATGTTTGTAATGGTTATCTAGATTGGAGGTGTGGCAGGAAGGGAGTAAGGGAGGTTATTACCTGCATTATATAGTCTTGTTTAACCATACTGTAAATGATCCCCATCAGGGCAGCAAAGTCAGTTACTTCAGGTCTTCTAAGTCGAGATGATGCCACTTCCTCCTAAAGAAGTGGAAGTGTCAGTATATACTGGAGCTTAGATCATAATTAAAAAAAATATGGTGCAACAATCCTGCTAGTCATACGATTCTCTGTTAGGATCTAAAGGCTTTAAAATAACTAAACATTCAGCCAAGAAGAAGAAGAAAGAAATTGAGAAAACAAAACAGTTTTGCCAAACTTTTGTTTTGCTTCTTCAAAATAATGCTCAACTATAATGGTGACCCAAAAGATGATACCATAAATTTACTTACAAAAAATATTGGCCAAGAATTTCATAGTTTAGGGAATTTTTTTTTTTTTAAGTAACAAAACAAGAGAGAAATACCTAATTACAGCCTACGAACAAGGAAAAGAAGCATAAAAGTTTACCCCCTCTAATACAATAGCCTTAGGCCAAAGTAACAAAGAATGGAAAAATAAGTTTCTAATCCCCCACAAATGAGCGTTCTCTATTTTCAAATTTGGCTAAAAAGATGCAAATCAGTAATTATGGATTAAACTGAGTTATTCATGAGAAAAGACAAGAATATTCCTAACAACCAGGCTTCCCAAGTAGCGGATAAAGCTTGCATGGAGAGAGAATCCAGATTACTAATAAATGAGTCCAGTATAAGAGATATCTAGTCATATATTTCATTTTCTGAAGTATGGATTAACATGTCTCAACTATCCATCCTACATAAGATCAGGAGAAATTTCAAGGCCACAAATCCTCTGCCAACATACTTAGGATGGAGACAATGTGTACCTCTGAAGTTATACCAAACTGAATCAGATGGAATTATCATCTGGTTTCAAAGGGTTGAAAAGAGATCTGAATCATCTGATTTTATCCCCCAAAAAACAAGAGTAGAAGATTATATTTGCAAAAGAAAAATAGACGAGTGCATGACAATACTTTAAAATACATATGATTTAACCATATTACTAGAATATGAAGACAATGAGCATGAGAAATATGAAAAATATAATGGGCATCAATTATTGACAATGGAAAAATATCGTATAATATCTGAAACAAGAGGAGAAAGCAAAGTGCAGGGGAGGGGGTGGAGCTACCTTCTTATTACAACTTGCTTGTCCATTCAACCCATCACCAAAATCTTCATACCCAAAGGGTGATAAAGTGCCATTCACATTATGCATTGCTGCAGTTACTTCTTCCAAGAGGCATTCAAGTCCACTAAGTATGTCTTTTGCTGCAATCCCATTACAAATTTACACATAAATTAAGAACCACAAAAAAGAACAGAAATCTGCAGGAAATGATGACCTCCGAATGAAAATGACAGGATAATTTACAGGAAGACTTGAAGAGAAGGAAAATCTCCGTGATAAACTAATGTGGAAACATAAAACTAAAAGAGAGAAGGGAAAAACAATTGAGGATAGATGAGATATGTTACTCCTGGATTGCTAGATAACATAATCAAATCTGGTAGTTTTTTTTTATAAGTAATCAAATCTGGTACTTAAAAATGGTAATGCATTTATTTTTCCCTTTTTTCTCTGGATGCAAGAAACTCATACTCAACAGGATTCTTGTGCTATGTTTGATATACCTTAAGAGGACTGCTACAGATACAAATAGATTATACAAAAGCAAACCTACAAACAGACGTGGTTTCATGAGATCTATTAAATCTACTTTACAATAAAAGTAACTTTACAATCTAACGCACCACATCAAGCCACATCAATTTGTGGGTTACTTTTGTGTAATTCTGTTGTAACTAAAGTATTTCTCATATCTTAATGTTTGCAATGCATAAATGGTCAAATCTGGTACTTATAAATGGTCAATGCCAGCCTTTATTCGTATCGGGAAGGCTGCAAGTTTTCTTGGAATATCTGCAGATGCTACCCCATCCTAGAGAAATGGCTGAATAGGCCGATTCCATCGTGACAATGGCTCATGATTTAACTTTTATGTGCAACGATTTTTAAAAAGACGCTGAAATATGTGGAATACCAGGTGTACGATGACAAAAGATGGCATTTTAATGGCGCATTCAGGTTCATACAGGCTTTTGCCAATTTTTTTTTTTTATGTAAGTAATTAAGAGTTTTATTGATGCAAGTAATAGGCATAATCAGTATAAGTGAGGCTATATACAGGAGAGATAAAGAGTTTCCTTTAAGATTGAGAATATATACAAGAATAGACCATGGGAAGTTTTGGAAGAAGTTTACCTTTACTTAAGTGGTCACGAAGTCCAAGATGGCATGTATGCACTTCTCTACGCAGTGTCCACAAACAATTATTGGTAGGTGAAAATTATCACATTGACAAAGGAAAATATTTAATGCCATCTGAAAAATAAAAAGAAACAAAGATGTTGAACTAGGCTCTGTATTACTTAAATTGCACTTACACTTGCTTATATTATGCACACCATCATCGATATTGATACATCTAGCTTCAAAGTAAGATCTGAGCCTCTTTGTCTCATTGGTTTTAAAAATTTCCCCAACCAATTCAGATTTTCGGTCGATTGGATACCGCCGAAGATACTCTGCATGAAAAGTTAAGTATGCATATTGAATATTGTGAAAAGAAACCTCATTGGTAACCAAATACAGCCATAATTCTTGTGAAAACTTACCCAGCCCTTGCTGAAAACCAGTAAGAAACCTGTCTCCTACAGCCACCAATTCCTCAAACTTCGTAACCCTACAACAGGATTGCCATTCAAATTTTTCAAGAAACATGGCATGGACAGCAATAAATAACAATTAAAGTATCAATAAAACAACAATATATCAAAAAGAGAGCATAAATTTCCCATAGTTTTCGTTTTATTGGTAATTAAGCACTCTTTCAAAAATCATTCAGAAAAAAATATCAGGTGGATTACCTGGCCAAGAAATCCTTATACATTTGGTAAATTTTCTCCTCTGATTCCCAATTCAACATACCTTCTTCAGTTTCCATTCTGTGAAAAAAAAAATACAAAATCTAAAAGTCACGTTACATATTTGAAAAGCTTAAAAAAAATAAAGAGGAATACACACTTCCATCCACAATACTCTTTTTTCCATTTTCCATCCACAATACTTTTTTTGAAGCATTCTAGTTGGAAAAACTGATGGAATAAGAAGAGGCTAAAAGAGAAAAAGCTACAACAAAGAAATGAATTTGAGAAGAAAAGGTAATAATATATGCTTCAGATTCGCCTTCACGCTGCTATGCTTTCGTCGGCATTGATTCTGCTAGATACGTAGTCCATTGCAAAAGGTCCTACGGTTTAGGAAGAGAGACGACTAGGCAAAGATTACCTACAAGGCCAGTCCCAACCTCCCAATACAGGATTATACAGCACCCAAGTTTCCATATGACTGCCGGCTTGATGTACAACAACTCTCCACCACCTAAAACTCAGCCCCCAGAAATTTAACTTAAAACTGGTCTAACTAGACCGTATTCAAAATCAGACGCAAAATCACAGTCAACTCTAATTGAACATCAACACATTAGCCACAGGATTGAATTTTGTACATTGGCAGAGAAAGAGCATTACCAAACTTGGGGCGGTGGCTGGCTGGGTTTGGTGACGAGGCAGTGCAAAAATGAAGCGGTGAGGAGCAGCAGGGCGTGAGGTGCAGCGGACTCCACTGGTCGCAGTACCGGCAGAGAGGGGACTAACAGGGTTAGAGATAGAAAAAGAGACACGAAGCTGAGAGAGATGGAGAGGACTTACCGAATTGGGATGCTGCAGTGCGTCTGGACGGCGAGGTGACGTTATTGCGGTAGGATCACTGCGGAGCCGCGGTGGAGTGGCCCTGAACAAGAAACCAACCACGGAAGCGAAGAGTAAGATTCGGGATGAGAGATGGAGAGAGAATAAACCGGGAGAGATAGGGAACCCAAAGGGCTTACCGGCGGCACCGTGAAGTCAACGGCGTGCGGCAGTTTGCTGGCGCGGTTGGCTGGGGCAGCGGAGATGAGAGGCAGATGTGCCTAACAGGGGGAGGGTGGTCTGTGAAAGGGGCCGTGAGTGGGAGGTAGAGAGAAGGAAGAGAGGGTTTTAGTTTTGAAAAATTCTAAACCTCCGCATCTTACATATTATTTTTAAAAATAATTATATTTTTTTAACTTTCATATTACGATTCATTATTTTCAAATTGAATCAATTCATTTTAAGTGATGTGTAGAGATATAGAACTTTTGTGTAGCATAACTCTTTAATTTTTAGAAAGGACAATGCTAGTGGTACCGATAGTTAATCGATAAAGTGAATCGATGCAGTGTAAATATTTTTTTCTTGTTTTTTTAATTATTTTTTACATAATTTTAAATATTTTTAAAAAATAAAAAAATTAATTTACTAATATTTACTTTCTTAATTATTAAGTAAAACTCAAAAATTAAAATAAAATAAAATAAAAATCAATCAATTATTTTTATGATTCAACTAGTATTTTTTTATTTTATCTTTAAGAAAAATGCTCAAAGTGGCATCTTTTTCCATTGTTTTTTTCAATGATCTTGGCTTGGGCTTTTCTAAATGGGTTGGGCCTGGCTAGCTTACGAGATACAAAGTTTATTAAAGTCTTATTTGGAATCCATCTCATTTTATCTCATTTTAAAATATTTTTTAATTTTTTCATCTAGTCATTTGTTAATTACTAAAATTTTTCCAAATTTTCAAAAAAAAAAAAAAACATAAAAAATAATTCAATTTTTTCAAATTGTAAAACAAAAATAACATTAAAAAATATATTTTAACAATATTTTAACATTATAATATTTTTATTCAACTTTTTCTCTCATTTCTTAAAATCCAACAAAATATCTTCAATCAAACTATTTCACTACTATTCACAAACAATTTTATTATTATTAATAGTTTTTTCATCTCATCTCAATCCCCAATCAAGGCTTTAGAACTAGTGTATTCCCATCTATTCCATTATTTCATGACCGCAATTGAAATCTTGAATAATTTCTTCGAGGACTTGCAAAAAGAAATAAAAAACCGCCTTCATGGTGGAATTTGTCCTAAGACCATGTTCCATATATGTTATTAGATGTATATCAATCACGTGCTTATTATTAAGCACTTAGTTATTTAGTTCTTTCTTATTTAAGTATGCACGTGTAATGTTTTTTTTTTTTTTGCTTATGTTTTCAATAGCTTATTTTATAATGTATATAAACATAAAAGTGTAAAGTCACTTTTCTTTTTTGGAAGAAATTAGAATAATTTTCTATTCTTGCAACTCGAGTCTCTGAACTTTACATGGTGACTTGTTTTTTGACGATGGTGTCTTCCTCTGATGTTTCCACTGTTACTTCTGAGGATTCTTCGAATTTGTATTTCTTCACAGTGGAGATCATCCAAGCTCCATCCTGGTTACTCAACCTCTCACTGGAGAGAGCTACTCTACTTGGTCGCGATCAATGATGATGGCGATGTGGGCAAAGAATAAAGTTAGGTTTGTCAATGGTTTGATTCGCCAACCTATTTCCATTGATCATTTGTTTCCTGCTTGGGAACGCTATAATAACATTATTTTATCATGGATCCTTAATTTTGTTGCTAAGGATATTGCCGTGAGTGTGATCTATGTTGAAACTGCTCATGAGGTATGGTCTGATCTTAAAGAATGTTTTGATCAAGGTAATGGTCCTCGCATCTTTCAATTAGAGAAGGATATTTGTTCTTTATCTCAAGAGACTTTGTCTGTTAGTTCTTACTTTACACAGATGAAAGGCCTTTGGACTGAATTATAAAATTATTCTCCCATGCCACATGTTCTTGTGGAGCTTTGAGGTTTTGACTAACTATCAGCAGCACCAATATGTTCTTCATTTTCTTATGGGGCTTAATGATAGTTTTTCAAGTATTAGAGGTTAGATCTTGCTCATGGACCCTCTACCTCCCATCAATAAGGTTTTTTCTCTTGTTTTACAAGAAGAAAAACAATGACAAGTGAGTCATATGACCATTCCATCTTTGGAATCTTCTGTTTTGTTTTCCAAGTCAGTGAATAACAATCGAGCCCCTTTGGAAAATCATTTACTCATAAAGATCAACCAACTTGTTCTCAATGTGGTATGACTAGCCATGTTGTAGATAAGTGTTACAAGCTCCATGGTTACCCACCTGATTTTCGCACTAAGCCCAAGACAGTTTCAGCCAATCAGGTTTCAGTTCAAAACCCAAATCCTACACCTTTTATGGCTCCAATTCCTCAGTTGCCTCTCTCTGCAAAACAATGTCAACAACTATTGGCATTTATTAATTCTCAATCTTAGCATAGCATTGAATCCAATTCTTGTCATGTGATTGCTATTGTGGCCTCCAATAACACATTGCCTAATGCCATTCAACATCTTTCAGGTAACCAAATTTTGCCCCTTGATATTACACATTGTGTTTTCTAGTAATTTTCAGTTGTCTCATTTGTCCTTTGACGCCTGGATCATTGACATAGGTGCCACTGGTCATATAGTGTCTTCCACCATTTTTTTCACTTCCACGCCTTCTACAGTTGATTTTACTGTCAAAAAACCAAATGGCTCTTCTGTTCTAGTTTCTCATATTGGAACCATACAATTCTCTGATTCATTTGTTCTTACAAATGTTCTTTGTGTGCCATCCTTCTCTATCAATCTCATTTTTGTCAGTAAACTGACTATTTCTTTACATTGTTGTTTCTTTTTCCTGTTTCAACATTATTTCATTCAAGACACTACTCAATGGAGGACGATTGGACTGGGTAACAGACGTGACAATCTTTACATTCTGTAGTAGCCAGTGTATTACAAGTCTTTCATTTCTACTGTATCTCCTACTGCTTTCATTTTTACAATCTCGTTGAACTTTGGCATCATCGTTTAGGTCACCCTTCATTTTCTAAATTAACTGTTCTTCATAATGTTGTATCTAAAATTCTTTCTTATAATAAGTAACATCATTGCTCAATTTGTCCTCTTGCTAAACAAAAGAAACTATCATTTCCTACTAGTACTCAAGTTACTAATTCAATCTTTGATTTGGTTCATTGTGATATTTGGACTCCTATGTTTACTCCTACAATTGATGGATTCCGATATTTATTGACAATTGTTGATGACTATTCTAAGCATACTTGAGTTTATTTGCTGAAATATAAATTTGAAGTATGCTCATTGATTCATTCTTTTTTTTTTCTTTGCTTGAAACCCAATTTCAAACAAGAATTAAAACCATTCAAATAGACAATGGTGCAGAACTTTCTATGCAAGATTTCTTTGCTCTTAGGGGTGTTGTTCATCAACGTAGATGTGTGCAAACATCTCAACAAAATACCATTGTTGAACGTAAACATCACCACATTCTAAATGTTGCTCATTCTCTCAAGTTTCAAGCTAATCTTCCCATTTGCTTTTGGGGATATTGTATACTTACTGTTGTTAATCTGATTACCAGGCTTCCTACACTCGTTTTGTTTAATAAAACTCCTTTCGAAATACTCTTTCATGTTGTCCCTTCTGATACTCATCTTAGTGTTTTCGGTTGTCTTTTCTATGCTGCAACCCTCTCTCATAATCGAGCTAAATTTGATCATAGATCTTGTCGATGTATTCTCCTTTGTTATCCTCATGGTGTCAAGGTTAATAAGCTTTTAGATCTTGACACTAACTCCATCTTTGTCTCACGAGATGTTTTGTTTCATGAATCCATTTTCTCATTCCATTCTTTTAATCTTCATACTTCTCAGCATTCTCATGTTTCTGATTCATAGTTTTCCTCTTCTGTTTTACCTTTCCCAATCTCTGATTCTACCACTTCTAACTCTTTATAGTTTCCTTCAGATTCTAATCCAGCTTCTATTCCTTCTTGTCCTTTGAGAAGATCCACTCGTGTTTCTCGATTACCTAGCTATTTGCATGATTATAATTATAGTTCTATTTCTGCTTCTACAGTTCTATCTCCTCATGTAGGTAAGGCTTATGACCTTTCTTATACACTTTTATATTCCAAACTATCTTCTACCCATCGAGCTTTTTCCTTATTTGTTTCTAATCAATTTGAGCCCACCTCTTTTAAACAAACTATGCATTATAGTCACTAGAAAGATGCAATGACAATTGAAATTGTAGCTTTAGAAGATAATAAAACCTAGTCTCTTACTTATCTACTTGTTGGGAAGTAGCCTATAAGTTGTAAGTAGGTTTATAAAGTTAAACTTAAAGCTAATGGTTCAGTTGAAAGGTATAACGCCTGCTTAGTTGCAAAGGGTTATAAAGCTTGCTTAGATTAAAATATCTTGATATTAATTTTTTTAATCCTTTAACCCTTTAGATCATGGGAGTGACTGGCAGTAGAACTTGGTGTATTTACACCTTTTACACCATCCAATTACAAAGTGACACATAAGAGTTCTTTTAAAAGTGGAATATAATTGATTGTAGGAAATTCATAGAACTTTTGGTAGGACCGATGCCTTTTTCCCCTCTTTAGTGTTTTCACTTTTCACTTTTCACCCATCTCTCTCTCTCTTTCTCTCTCTCTCTCTCAAAGCTTCTGATGATAAACTGGACCTCGAATCTCAGCCTTCCCTCTCTGGTAGCGTCGCTCTCGCTCACCTCAGGCCAAGATTGAAAGGGCTTCTTCTAGAGAATGAGATTTTTTTTTTTTTAATCCTTTAATAACCTTGCAGGTTCAAATCCACCTTTTATACGAATAAAAACGAAGATCTCTATCACCGTACAAAGAACACCCTATTTTTGACATGGTTTTGCCAAAGCTTAAATCCTTAAACCACAAGCAACCAGGTTACATAATATAAAAGACGGTTATATTTATTACTCAACAAACATGAGATGAGAGAATTTTGATGAGAAATTATGCTGAACTGAAACAAGTTGGTGGAAGAATCAATAACCCCAGTAATCATTACGGATTTCATCATCAAACTTTTTCTTCAGCTCAGGATGCTTCTCAAAGTAGGGTTGCTACCCGCATGGTGCGGGGCGAGAGCACTCCTCCCCCCTGCGCGCGCACACCATTCGGGGGTGAAAATTTCAACCCCACCTCATATAGAGGTTGGCCTAGGAGGCCAAAACAATCCATTAACTCGATGCTTTGCCATCCCTGCCCACCCCTATCTCAAAGTATTCATTTGCAGTCATGGTGCTAATCTTTTTCTTCATCTCTTGTACTTCAATAACTTCCTTTTCCAATCGCTCAGACTCCTTCATGGATTTCTCTTTTGCTTCTTTCAATTCCACCAATAGTGCATCAAATTTAGAATTGTACTGAGGAGTTACTATGTCTACATACTTGGGGATCTCTATGCTATCGTAAGCCTCTTTGTACATATCCACCAAGTGAGACCCAATTCCTTTTCTATAGTACTCTTAATCTATGGGTTCAGGTTCCTGACTGAATTTGGTCTGGAGGGTGGAGTTGACCTCGTCAAATGCGCGGTGGAGAGTGGCGAACTGTTTGCGAGCCTCATCGGTGACCAGAAGCTTTGCCATCCCACCCCAGTCTATGGCCCTTGACGCCTTTAGTGCAACATTGGCAACTTTCTTACCCGCTCCACTCATTTTCTTGCTCACTTTCTTGGAAAATCTCAGAGCTTAACAAACGGTTTGTGCTGCCAAATACCTATCTCTGAGAATAAGAAATACTATTGTTTTCGTTGAACTCGTGACCTCATCTGGAGAAAGGGCTTCTTAAGACCAAGATTGAAAGGGCTTCTTCTAGAGAAATATTGTAAACTGGATCTGTTCGGATAGAGAGAGAGCTGAGAAATATTGTAAATTGAATTTGTTTGGATAGAGAGAGAGAGAGAGAGAGAGAGTAAGAGAGGGAGAGATACGAGACAGGTTTCTGGAGAATTGAGAAAGGAATGCTCTCAGTGCACATCTATAATAAATTAAGTGAGTCTCTTACGTGTCCTTTTTTTATTGGCTGGTGTAATTCTAAAATTTACACTGGTTCCGGCTTGAAGCTTTTCTCTTAGATCATATCATAACAATGATAACACCAATAATATTGCACATCATAGCTACGTTGAGACCAAAAAGAAAAAAAGAGCACCTATAAGATAAGCACATTAATCACTATTTATGTTTTTGTCTGCAAACAAGGATGCTCGCGCGCACATCAGTTTTGAAAAGAAGAATATATTTGAAAATGGTGTGCTAAAAATTCTTTATTTTGTAGACGATAGGATGCCCTAGCTCATGATGTACAAAACCGATCGGTTTTGAGGGTGAGATGGGCTTGAGTTCAAGACGTACACCCATGGAATTTTATTGTGGTAACATGAGTTCTATTTGATTGATCAAGAATCCGGTATATCATAGAAGAACAAAGCATATTGCGGTTCAATTTCACTTTGTGCGTGAAGTTGTTGAAGATGGCAACTTCCATGCATGTGTTGAAAGCTGGAACCAATTAAGGAAACAATTCTGCTAGATACAGGCGATTTGGGCACCAATTGCATACCAAATGCTGAGGTGAATCGAGTCATGTCAGATGCCATTTGAAAAACAAAAAAAGCAAAAAAGAAAAGAAGAGAAAGAACAAGAAGAAGAAAGATAAAGAAGAATTGATGAGTATTCCAAGAATATCTCCCGTCTGAAAATTTGAAAATGAAATCACAGAGTAAAATGAAGCTCCAAACCAACAAAGAAGTGTATAGGCCCGACGATCCCATTATCATCTTCGTCCAGATCTCCAACCCCCATGCCACCGACGATCTCTCCATCTCCTTCTTGCTCGAGCACCTTAGTTTCGAGATCAAATAATTGAAAATTTATTGCCATTCTTCCTTCATTCCACGACCATTCTTCATCTTCCTTGGTCTCCTCCTAAAATTTCTAGCCAAAACTTTAGTACAAGGATCATTTCAAAAAGAATTTACACGGTCATTCTTAATCTTCCTTGATCTCTTCCTCAAGTTTCTATCAAAATTTCTAGCCAAAACTTTAGTGAGGGATCATTTCAAAGAGAATTTATATACAAAATAACAACTTTCGTCTCTTGCCTCATCCATGCATACCGTTTCATTAACTCCATTTTAAGTCATCTTCGGTGCTCATGGGTGCACAAAATTACCTGAAATAAGACTTTTTTTTAAGGAAAACTTCTTCAACATATATATTTTTTATTTTTTATTTTTTTTAATAGTTAAGGAAGTATTGAATAATATTAGTGAAGTTGTGATTTTTTTTTCTTAATGATTAATGATGCTTAAAAGTATATATGAAAGAAAAAAAAAATGTAATTTGCACTAGTGATTATAACTTTGACGGGACGTAGTATATAGCAGCATCCTTTAGATGTCATGTACTGCTCAATGTTTTATTTTTCCTAATCAAAATTTTTGAGAAAAAAATTCTAAAATTGAAAATGTTTTCACAGTTGTATATTTTATTATACGACCATATATGTATATATCCTCCAACGTACAAACATTAAAACGTTGCATGCTTATGGCCATAACTGTAGTTTAACCATTCCAATCCAATTAACGGGAATTAATTAATATTTGGGATTTGGGATCGGGCAAATTAATAAGCACCATTTCGAACACGTGTTAAAAATACCAACTCGATCCTGATTTAGCTCTCAGGATATATATTGATTCCTTCCCTTATTTGCTGCAAAAACAAAGTCATGCATGCATGCAGCTACGCTAGCCAATAACACGGACGCGTGGTGGTTAATTTCAGCGTAGATTGCCATCAAAACTGGGGTGCCGTGCATGGCCTCGAGTCGCACACGAATAACATAAAAGAAAATTGAAATAGATCAGTGCATGAACAGAAAACTCATTTTGGCATGTTTCATCTGCAAAACGGTCACTTAAAAATTAAGCTCGGTTTGGATTCATAACTCATCTTATTATTATTCACAATTATTTATCAATTTTAATTCATAAATTTTATTATTATTCATAATTTATTTTATTATTATTTATAATTCATCTCAAATCATCTTCAAATTCTAACGAGACCTAAGTAAACAAGCTCACGGTCACCCAAGCCAGACAAAATAGTACTACGTACTCGGCTCCGCTTGTTCTCTCGTGTTTGCATAATGTATATTTTTGCTTCGATATCCTAAATTTTCTTATTGGATTCCCAGGTTGGCCTGCCTGGCCTCAGACAACGTCCTCAGTGCTCCAATATTCGTGGGGATTAGATCAAAGCCATCAACTATTTTCAATCGATGTAATGCAAACAAAAATAACAAAGATATAGAGATCCTATTGGGGATCATGTTTTCAATTTCCATGACTCGTTCAGTGGAACCCGGAAACAGTTTTACATGTTTATTAAATTACGTTTGACCTACACATGTTGTAATTGAACATAAACTATAATATAATTTTCCAATAACTATTGCAAATTGCTTAAAAACTTTCTGAATTCCCACGAATCGTGCGCTTGATCACGAGGAAGACTATATTCTCCTGTATAACGACATTGACTGATATAAATTAAATGTGGTCTGCAGTGCACCCAAAATATGTATAGTTACCGCGGGTTTGAACAGTGAGATGAAATAATTTTATATGAAAATAAAAAATTAAATAAAAAATTGTTAGAATATTAATTTTTAATATTATTATTATTTTGAGATTTGAAAAAGTTGAATTCTTTATTATATTTTTTACGAGAATTTAAAAAAATTATAATGAAGAAATAAAATGATTTAAGATGAGATGAAATCATTTCTTTATCCAAATGGGTCTAAATGAAACTTCAATACTCGAATGTATTATTAGGGAAATACTCTTTCTATAAAGGAATTATACAAAAACAATTCCACAAACTGATGTGATATAATATGGTTCGTCAGATTATAAAGTTACTTTTATTGTAAAGTAGATCTAACGGATCAGATAAAACTACATCAATTTATAGAATTACTTTTATATAATTTGTTTGTGAATATAGTAGTACCCGTATTATTATTATTATTTTGTGCAGTACATGAATTTCGATTAGTGATCTCGTTTTCCTGCATTGTTTTATCATTTCTCTCTTTAATTTGTAGTTCATTTACGTTTGCTTTTCCAAAACTTTTCAACTTATCTCATCTTATCTAATCATTACAACTTTTTCAAATTTTCACACAAAATAAAATAAATAATTCAATTTTTTCAAATCCAAAAAAAAAATAATATTAAAAAAAATATATTCTAACAATATTTTATTCAATTTTTAAATTTTATCTCAACTCATTTCATCTGATAATCTCATCTCATCTCATCTGTAAAAACAAACGAGATTGTACTATATATAGACCCTAAATTTCGATCTTAATTATTGGAACACAACCTATTCAAAAAATAAATAGATCGAAAAAAACATAATTTTAGGTTACAACAAGTTTTTTCTGTTTACAGGCCTTTCTCTAGCTGTACGTCATTGCTGTGAATTGGGTTGACCCCGAAGATCATGCAGTGGATTACACCAAAATTGAAAATAATCCAGAGATCATGGAGGATCAATGGTGGTTGGACTTGCAGCCTATAATTAATGTCTGAATCAGTATTTTCTTGAATATATAAGAAGAGGTTGCAGCTTAAGACCGACCGGAGATGATCATATATATATTAAATCCAGCATGATCAATGACAGAAAGCTCCAATCGCTGACACAAAACAAAACAAAGAAAGGTCCAACCCACCCATCATTAATTCATCTTCCGGCCTAAAAAAAATTAAACGATTCATGATATTCCTATCCTACTTTAATTGTTGGAAGAAAAAACATTATTAAAGACAAAATTAGGTTGATACTAATTCATTTAGAAACAAGAAAACATCCTGATCACGATCATCCTTTTGTGTTTGATTGAAATTTATAAACTAATTAAGAAGCAAAACTTTCTAATTTCTCTCATCCTTAATTTTTTGTTTCTATCAACAATTGCAAGAATCGAATGCTAATTAATTACTTAACAATTTGGGATGATTGTCACTTTTTAATATATAATAAGCTGGAGTCATACATCTTAAATTAACAACAAATCTAACTTACGAGATCTTGTCTATGAGGGAGATCAGCAACTGATTTTGATGCCACAACAACTTGGGACTTGGGAGCCTCAAGTTAAAGTTGGTTGAGGAACATGTCGTTTGTCATTGTATGCGTGCGACAGATAATAAACATATAAAACAAATATCATATGATCTAATTCCTGATCATCTAACCCATCCATGCATTATCCTGATGATCAGAGGGCATCATCTATGATCACTACTAATCAATAGCAATCACCAAAGAGATTCCGAAAGCAGCTTGAAATATCACATAGAAATTACAAAGATATGTGCTGGCCTCTCTTTCCAGATTTAAAAAACACCGTACAGCTATTACACAAATTTTCTTATTCGCGTAGCAAACTAAATATGGCAAGCAGTCTTGCTATCGCACGTTTGGGAGAGGAGAGCAGTGATTATTAGATCTGAAATATCCATATGATCATGTAGAAAATAGCTGACAATCATTGCTTTCTGGTGATGGGTTGCAGCTTGAATTTGTCTTTTTAAGCCATAATGATCTTGGAATTGATGGTTTGACCAGAAACAAAAAAGCAATAATGAACGCAACGAGTGAAAGGGAGATAATATGTATATATATAAACACAAATAAACCATATATATGCATATATATAAACACAAATAAACCATATATATGGATGCGTGCGAGAATGGCTGTAAGATTTGCCACAGGCGCTGCTAAAAACTTTGAAGAAAAAAGAATGATCGTTTACATGCTTATTATCATTGCCTCCAGCTTTATTAATCTTGGCTTTGATCCAACTCTAGTACAGCAGAATCAAAGTAGTTTTGGAATGCAAAGGAAGCGGAATTCTCACCCGGCCGCATTAATCTTCCACATGCACGCCTTCTTCTTAATTCAATATTCCCAAGACTATAGATTTACGTGGAATTAAAGAGCCGACAGATCATGCTTAACCTCAAAAGTACTTTACAATGAGTTTAAATTATGGGCTAAATTAATACATATTTGATTTAACAATTAATTAATTTCTATGTTCGGCTTCTGGCTGGCAGACTAAGCCAATTGGAGGAACAAAATATTCGTCTTTAATTTCTATCGATCCTAGCTAGCTAATTTCCGCAGATCCGCTATCCATTCGTTGATCAAGTTGCCATTTTATTAGTGTCCATGATTCCTCCTCACGTCGAGAGAGAGAGAGAGAGAGAGAGAGAGAGAGAGAGAGGGCTAGGAATTATAAGGTGGATGTTGACAAAAGCTTGCTAGCTGCACACGTGTGGGAGAGGAATCGCTGGATTAGGTACGCTAATATAAAAAGGTGAAGGAGCTTAAGGACCTTATCATTGGCCACTTGGAAAAGGATAGCTTGCTCCTACTGAACTTTGCTGTTGCTTTCCCCTTCAAAATAGATAAGCTTCAATCTCACCTCTCCTTTTCAGAGCCCAATATTACGTTTGGAGCACACTACCTGCTTGTCCAATCCTATCGAAACTTCGAGGTTCAAATAAACTAGATAGATTTGTTATCTTTATTTCAAAAGACTTTTCGATTTCTATGTAATCCTAGGTCTGATGTATATTGTGATCTTCCAAATTTCAACCTCAGTTTCTTATCTGCAACTCATATAGTTCCCAGAAACCTCACATCTTTACCTTTTCCTCACTGTTTGTCAGCTAAAAGCCTAAAAGCATATCTATTATTAACCTGGGTTTTCTTTTCGTTTTCGTACCTTATCCAGAGTTGTATGATTGTATCTGGCTTCTTTCCTTTAAGGATTTTAGTGTCTTCGTATCCAAGATACTTGTGCATAGCCTAGACCTGCAAGGATCGACTTTTCCGAATCATACAGAAAAAAGAGGACTCGCATTAATGGAGATATCATCGACCAAATGGCTTTCTGAACTGGTAAGATATTTATCTTTTGATTTGAACAGATAATAATAGTGCCACTTAATTTTTCTGTGAACATTTCCTGATGTTTTTTTGGGTGTTCTAATTTTGCAGGAAATGGATGATTTCGAGTACATCCAGCAATGCGACATGAACACTCTTGATGATGGGTTTGCCACCGCAATGCGAGAGAACTTTCAACAATCTCTCTCTTCTGAAAGTCACTCTTCTTACCCTGCTTTCAATACCAAAACCACAATCACCACCAACACCTTTAGTAATTCTTCTATATCTCAGAACAGTTTTGAGAGGCCAGCCAAACAGACGAAGACGAACAATTGGAACTCTGGCATCGCAGAGCATGGTTCAATACCAAAACCTTCTTCCTCCTCCCATATTCTTTCATTTTGGAACTCAAATTCGTTGCCAGCAGACTCTAAGCAGTTCTTTAGAACTCTCGACTCTTCTTTGAAGCCGAAGGATGAGGTTGTTTGTCAAGTAAACAAACACGTACATTTGATTTCCAAGGGTTCCGCAGAGAACCAAGACCATGGGACTCAGAAAACCAACTCAATGACTAGAACACCCTCAAATGCTCAAGATCACATAATGGCAGAGAGAAAGCGTAGAGAAAAGCTCAGCCAACGGTTCATAGCTCTTTCAGCCATTGTTCCTGGCCTTAAGAAGGTATCCTATTTAGTCTCAGATCCAAATATTTGGCCAGTCTTTAATTCATCGAAGGATATTATTTTCCCTTTTTCAAGGTTAAAAAACTGCATTAGTTACTGTAATCTCTATTCCTATAGATGGACAAAGCTTCTGTTCTTGGGGATGCTATCACGTACGTGAAAGAGCTTCAAGCACGTGTAAACTTGCTGGAGGAACAGACGAAGAAGAGAACTGTGGAATCTTTTGTTTACGTGAAGAAGGCTCAGCTCTCTGCTGATGATGACACCTCTTCATGTGACGAGAACTTCCATGGCCGCTCAGACGAAGCAGCACTCCCCGAAATAGAAGCAAGAATTTCAGAGAAGGATGTACTTATCCGAATCCACTGCGAGAAAAACAAAGGAGCTGTAGTGAGAACACTATGCGAAATAGAGAAGCTTCATCTATCTGTTGTCAATAGCAGTGTCTTGCCATTTGGGAACTCCATACTTGACATGACCGTGATTGCTCGGGTACTAATTTCATTTTTTCATTGCAAGGAATTAAAGATATATGAGGCTTTTTTATACTGTTTACAATTTTTTATTTTTTTAAGCACTCAAAGGTATCAAGAAGTGAATCCAATATAAAAACTAGTTTTCTCAAAGTTGAATATCCCAGCACATTTTGATCTGTTCAAGATTATTTTGCAGATGGACAATGAGTTCGACTTGACAGCAAAGGATATAGTGAAATGCCTACGTTTGGCTGTATAATTAAATTACATGTAAATTCAACATGGTAGAACAAGATCATCATGAGTTCATGCATTGAAGACCGCATTCTAATTTGAAGCTAAACATCAAGCTCTGGAAAAGAGAAGTCAGGGCATGCCGACGTACAGCTCCTTTCTTTTTCATTTTGTTTTTTTCCTTTTTGTCCATTTGCAATTACCAAAGCTAGCTTGTAGTCTCGTTGGGGTTCAGGTTCTATATTTTTGGTGGAGGGTTTTTTCTCGTTCTGATCGATTTTTCCGTGGTTGACTTGTTGACCACGTTCAATTACCCTCACGCTCTAAACAGAAACCTCACGGCTATAGTTTATTTCTTTTTCTAAAGTATTAATACTTTTATGTTTTTGAGAGATTTGATGTTTCATTAGGCTTATAATCCTAATGAATTTCTTAGCTTTTTGTACGCAAGTTCCGCTTTTCCAAAGGCAAAATTGTGGTAGGTATATATTTGGTAGAGCAACAATAATTGGCCTGAATTGAGATACACTTAGACTAGGCTTTGTTAAAACATCACCAAACTGATCATTATTTGTAGGAACATGCAAAGTAAATTATCCCAAATACACCTAAAGGGGGTGAATGGGTGGTTTTCAAATTTATTTGACTATTTAAATTAATAATCAATCAGCCAATCAACCAATCAAATCATAAAAAATAATCAACACAGTTATTGGTAACAAAATAGAGACTCATTTGAAGAACGTACTCAAAATTTAAAATCATTCTGGATGTAAGTCACCACAAAAAATTCACAATAAAAACTAATTTAATTATAACACTAAATTTATCTTGTAACACTACGAGTATTCCACTCGATCTTTGATGTACCCGGTAGCGCCTCTGGATCATTGGCTTATCTATAGTTTCACCACGAGACCCAATTTGATCTCTGCACCCATGCAGCTCCATCCTTTAAGCCAAAGAATACGTCCACATCAATGGACTCAACATCGCTCGAACACGAACACAATATGATGATAGTGTGTTTATTAAGAGAGAATCGATTTTTAACGTGCAATGAATCTCTTTAGGATTTTCTATCAAGAATACAATAAATATGGCAATTAACTTGGCCTCTCTCCATACCCCAAAAGTCATGCATATTTCTATTATGTAAGCTTATGCTTTAAGAAGACCACTTAAGGAATCCAAACCCAAATAAAAAACCGATCTTTCGAATTTTCGCTTGAGCAAACTTCCTGTCTAGTTTTTTACTTTGTAAACATTGGAATTTGAAGATTCTTGTGAAACATGAATTTATAGATATTTGAGTTATCTTTCTAAAGACACTAATATGGGAATATCATTTCTCAGAATATCACCTCAATTTGATATGGGAATCAAAATTATGAATAATTTAATTTGATCAAATTGATCTCATTAGATCTTGCGATTTTACAATCTTTGCACTTTTTGGTCCATTTGCAACTTAGACTAGTCTCTACTCAACATATTTACAACTCATTTAGACTAAGATTTGTTGTAAGAGCATATCAACATATTATTTTTACACTAACTCAAAGTGTAGATGATTTACTCGGCTTATACTTCTCACAGACTATACGATAAACAATTTTAATATATTACAAGGCGAAGAAACAGATGTCTTAATATCTTTTTCGTTTTAGAGAAATGCGTTAATATCTGAAGCAGACTGTTCCAAAATTAAGAAATTAAGTTGTAATCTAGAAGATCGAAGAAATGTGACAATATACCAAAAGTACGCATTTACTATCTATTTTTTGTGATTCACTGTAGAACTCTGCAATAAATGTATAAACCGGCCTGTTTACTCGGCCAATCCGGTCATCTTCTATATATATATATATATATATATATATATATATCTCCTATATCTAAAAGCGCCTATCCTAACAGTAATAAATAGTATTTTCTTTAGACACCTTTTATTCCGCATATACTCCTATGTAACTGACTATTATTACAATTGTACCATTTTAGGTTTTCAGTTTTACAAAAAAGTACATAAATAGCTTACTATAATTACAAAAATTGCAATTAAAAATCCTTTGCCGTGTAATATCTTCCAAGAGTAATTCTACATACAACCGTGAAGTGAGTAAACGTTGCGTAATCACTATGAAAAAGAGTGGGATCCACTATTAAAAAATTAATTTTTTTCATGTGGATCTTATATTTTATTCATTTTTTTCAAAATGATTACGCGACGGTTACACAATTCACAGTTGTAAATATATTTTCTCATCTCTTAAAGATTTTGAACTCTTTTAGTGTATTGACAAAAGATGACACTAACTTTTTTACATGGGTTAGCATGCGTGCAGTATGCTAGTCATTTAAGAGCCATCCTCACATGAACAGTAAGTTGAACAGTAATGAATAGTATTTTCTTTGGACACTTTTTATTTCACATATACCCACATCTAATTGACTATTATTACAATTGTGCATTTTTAGGTCTTCAATTTTACAGTAAAGTTAATAAATAGTTTACTATAATTACAAAAATTAAAATTAAAAATTCTTTGCCATGTAGTATCCTCCAAGAGTAATTCTAAAAATAACCGTAAAGTGTGTAAACGTCTCGTAATCGTTTTGAAAATAAGGGTGGTCCATTATTAAAAAATTAATTTTTTTCATGTCGGTCCTATGTTTTATTCACTTTTTTCAAAACGATTACGCGACGGTTACACAATTCACAGTTGCAAATATATTTTCTCATCTCCTAAAGGTTTTGAACTCTTTTAATTTATTGACATAAAATGACCCTAACTTTTTTAGATGGGTTGGCGTGCATGCAGTATGAAATAGTCATTTAAAAGCCTATCCTCATATGAACAGTAAGATGAACAGTAATGAATTGTATTTTCTTTGGACACTTTTTACTCCACTAATACCCATATGTAACTGACTATTATTACAATTGTGTCTTTTTAGATCTTCAGTTTTACAAAAAAGTACATAAATAGCTTACTAGAATTACAAAAATTACCATTAAAAATCCTTTGTCGTGTAATATCTTCCAAAAGTAATTCTACATGCAACTGCAAATTGTGTAAACGTTGCGTAATCGCTTTGAAAAAAAATATGGTCCACTATTAAAAAATTAATTCTTTTTATGTGGGTCTTATGTTTTATTCACATTTTTCAAAACGATTACGCAACAGTTACATAATTCACCATTGCAAATATTTTTTTCATCTCATAAAGGTTTTGAACTCTTTTAATGTATTGACAAAAAATGACCCTGACCTTTTTAGATGAGCTGGTGTGCGTGCAGTATGACATAGTCATTTAAGAGCCTATCCTCATAGGAACAGTAAGATGAACAGTAATGAATAGTATTTTCTTTGGACATTTTTTTTCCGCATATACCCATATGTAATTGACTATTATTATAATTGTGCCTTTTTAGATCTTCAGTTTTACAAAAAAGTACATAAATAGCATACTATAATTACAAAAACTGCCATTAAAAATCATTTGTCGTGTAATATCTTCCATGAGTAATTCTACATACAATCGTAAAGTGTTTAAACGTCGCGTAATCGTTTTGAAAAAAAGTGTGGTCCAATATTAAAAAATTAATTTTTTTCATGTGGGTCCAATGTTTTATTCACTTTTTTCCAAATGATTATGCGACGGTTGTACAATTCACAGTTGTAAATATATTTTCTCATCTCCTAAAGGTTTTGAACTTTTTTAGTTTATTGACAAAAAATGACCTTGACTTTTTTAGATGAGTTGGCATGCGTGCAGTGTGACATAGTCATTTAAGAGTCTATCCTCATATGAACAATAAAAAATAGTATTTTCTTTGGATACTTTTTATTCTGCATATACCCCTATGTAATTGACTATTATTACAATTGTGCCCGTTTAGGTCTTTAGTTTTACAAAAAAATATATAAATAGCTTACTATAAATACAAAAATTACCATTAAAAATCATTTGCCGTGTAGTATCTTCCAAAAGTAATTCTATATACAACTATGAATTGTGTAAACGTCGCGTAATCATTTTGAAAAAAAGTGGGGTCCATTATTAAAATTTTTTCTTTTTTTATGTGGGTCTTATGTTTTATTTACTTTTTTTCAAAACGATTACGCGACGGTTGCACAATTCACTGTTGCAAATATATTTTCTCATCTCCTAAAGGTTTTGAACTTTTTTAGTTTATTGACAAAAAATGACCCTGACTTTTTTAGATGGGTTGACGTGTGTGCAGTATAACATAATCATTTAACAGCCAATCCTCATATGAACAATAAGATGAACAGTAATGAGTAGTATTTTCTTTGGACACTATTTATTTTGCATATACCCCTATGTCACAGACTATTATTATAATTGTGCCTTTTTAGGTCTCCAGTTTTACAAAAAAGTATACAAATAGCTAACTATAATTACAAAAATTACTATTAAAAATCATTTGTCGTGTAGTATCTTCTAAGAATAATTCTATATACAACCGTAAAGTGTGTAAATGTCGCGTAATCGTTTTGAAAAAGGGTGTGGTCAACTATTAAGAAATTAATTTTTTTCATGTGTGTCCCATATTTTGTTCACTTTTTTCAAAACGATTAAGCAACGATTGCACAATTCACCATTGCAAATATATTTTCTCATCTCCTAAAGGTTTTGAACTCTTTTAATGTATTGACAAAAAAAGACCCTGACTTTTTTAGATGAGCTGGCGTGCATGCAGTATGACATAGTCATTTAAAAGCCTATCATCATATGAACAGTAAGATGAACAGTAATGAATTGTGTTTTCTTTGGACACTTTTTATTCCGCATATATCCATACGTAACTGACTATTATTACAATTGTGCCTTTTTAGATCTTCAGTGTTAGAAAAAAGTACATAAATAGCCTACTAGAATTACAAAAACTACCATTAAAAAACCTTTGCCGTGTAGTATCTTCCAAGAGTAATTCTACATACAATCGAAAAGTGTGTAAATGTTACGTAATCGCTTTGAAAAAAAGTGTGGTCCACTATTATAAAATTAATTTATTTCATGTGGGTCTTATATTTTATTCATTTTTTTCAAAACGATTATGCGACGGTTGTACAATTCACAGTTGCAATTATATTTTCTCATCTCCTAAAGGTTTTGAACTTTTTTAGTTTATTGACAAAAAATGACCCTGACTTTTTTAGATGAGTTGGTGTGCGTGCAATATGACATAGTCATTTAAGAGCCTATCCTCATATGAACAATAATGAATAGTATTTTCTTTTGACACTATTTATTCCGCATATACCTCTATGTAACTGACTATTATTACAATTGTGCCTTTTTAGGTCTTCAGTTTTACAGAAAAATACATAAATAGCTTTCTATAATTACAAAAATTGCCATTAAAAATCCTTTGCCGTGTTGTATCTTCCAAGTGTAATTCTACATACAGCCGTAAAATGTGTAAATCTCGCGTAATCGTATTGAAAAAAAGTGTGGTGCCCGATTAAAAAATTAATTTTTTTCATGTGGGTTTTATGTTTTGTTCACTTTTTTCAAAAGGATTACGCGACGGTTGCACAATTCACAGTTGCAAATATATTTTTCTCATATCCTAAAAGTTTTATACTTTTTTAGTGTATTGACAAAATATGACCCTGACTTTTTTAGATGGGTTGGCATGCGTGCAGTGTGACATAGTCATTTAAGAGCCTATCCTTTTATGAATAGTAAGATGAACAGTAATAAATAATATTTTCTTTAGACACTTTTTATTCTGTATATACCCCTATGTAACTGACTATTAATACAATTGTGCCTTTTTAGGTTTCCAGTTTTACAAAAAAGTATATAAATAACTCACTATAATTACAAAAATTGCCATTAAAAATCATTTGCCGTGTAGTATCTTCTAAGAGTAATTCTACATAAAACCATAAAGTGTGTAAATGTTGCGTAATCATTTTGAAAAAGAGTGTGGTCAATTATTAAAAAATTAATTTTTTTCATGTGTGTCCCATATTTTGTTCACTTTTTTCAAAACGATTAATTAACGGTTGCACAATTCACCATTGCAAATATATTTTCTCATCTCCTAAAGGTTTTGAACTCTTTTAGTATATTGACAAAAAAGGACCCTGACTTTTTTAGATGAGCTGGGGTGCGTGCAGTATGATATAGTCATTTAAAAGCCGATTCTCATATGAACAATAAGATGAACAGTAATGAATAGTGTGTTTTTTGGACACATTTTATTCTGCATATAACCATTTGTAACTGACTATTATTACAATTGTGCTTTTTTAGGTCTTCAATTTTATAAAAAAGTATATAAATAGCTTACTATAATTACAAAAACTGCCATTAAAAATCCTTTGCCATGTAGTATCTTCTAAGTGTAATTCTACATACAACCATAAAGTGTGTAAACGTCGTGTAATCGTATTGAAAAAAAGTGTGGTCCCCTATTACAAAATTAATTTTTTTAATGTGGGTCCTATATTTTATTCACTTTTTTCAAAACGATTACCCGAAGCTTGCACAATTCACAGTTGCAAATATATTTTCTCATCTCTTAAAGGTTTTGAACTCTTTTAGTGTATTGACAAAAAATAACCCTGACTTTTTTAGATGGGTTGGCATGCATGTAGTGTGACATAGTCATTTAAGAGCCTATCCTCATATGAACAGTAATTAATAGTATTTTCTTTGGACACTTTTTATTCTGCATATACCCCTATGTAACTGGCTATTATTATAATTGTGCCTTTTTAGTTCTTAAGTTTTTCATAAAAGTGTATAAACAGCTCACTATAATTACAAAAACTGCCATTAAAAATCCTTTGCCGTGTTGTATCCTCTAAGAGTAATTTTTCATACAATCGTAAAGTGTGTAAATGTCGCGTACTTGTTTTGAAAAAGAGTGTGGTCAACTATTAAAAAATTAATTTTTTTCATGTGAGTCACATATTTTATTCACTTTTTTTCAAAACGATTAAGCAACGGTTGCACAATTCACCATTGCAAATATATTTTCTCATCTCCTAAAGGTTTTGAACTCTTTTAGTGTATTGACAAAAAAGACCCTAACTTTTTTAGATGAGCTGGCGTGCGTGCAGTATGACATAGTCATTTAAAAGCCTATCCTCATAAGAACAGTAAGATGAACAGTAATGAATTGTGTTTTCTTTAGACACTTTTTATTCCGCATATACCCATATGTAACTGACTATTATTACAATTATGTCTTTTTAGATCTTCAGTTTTACAAAAAAGTACATAAATAGCTTACTAGAATTACAAAAGCTGCCATTAAAAATCCTTTGATATGTAGTATCTTCCAAGAGTAATTCTACATACAACCGTAAAGTGTGTAAATGTCGCATAATCGTTTTGAAAAAAAGTATGGTCCACTATTATAAAATTAATTTATTTCATGTAGGTCCTATGTTTTATTCACTTTTTTCAAAACAATTTTACGACGGTTACACAATTCGCAGTTGCAAATATATTTTCTCATCCCCTAAAGGTTTTGAACTCTTTTAGTTTATTGAAAAAATATGACCCTGACTTTTTTAGATGGGTTGGCGTTCGTGCAGTATGACATAGTCATTTAAGAGCCTATTCTCATATGAACAGTAAGATGAACAGTAATAAATAGTATTTTCTTTGGACACTTTTTATTCCGCATATACCTATTTGTAACTGACTATTATTACAATTGTGCCTTTTTAGGTCTTCAGTTTTACAAAAAAATACATAAATAGCTTACTATAATTAAAAAAACTGCCATTAAAAATCATTTGCCGTGTAGTATCTTCCAAGTGTAATTCTACATACAACCTTAAGGTGTGTAAACGTCGAGTAATCGCTTTGAAAAAAAGTGTGGTCCCCTATTAAAAAGTTAGTTTTTTTCATGTGGGTCCTATGTTTTATTCACTTTTTTCAAAACGATTTCGCGATGGTTGCACAATTCACAGTTGCAAATATATTTTCTCATCTCCTAAAGGTTTTGAACTCTTTCAGTGTATTGACAAAAAATGACCCTGACTTTTTTAGATGGGTTGGCATGCGTGCAGTGTGACAAGTCATTTAAAAGCCTTTCCTTATATGAATAGTAAGATGAACAGTAATAAATAGTATTTTCTTTGGACATTTTTTATTCCGCATATAACCCTATCTAACTGACTATTATTACAATTGTGTCCTTTTAGGTCTTTAGTTTTACAAAAAAGTACGTAAATAGCTTACTATAATTACAAAAATTACCATTAAAAATCCTTTGTCTTGTAGTATCTTCTAAGAGTAATTCTACATACAACTATGAATTGTGTAAACGTCGCGTTATCGCTTTGAAAAATATTGGGGTCCATTATTAAAAAATTATTTTTTTCATGTGGGTTTTATGTTTTATTTACTTTTTTCAAAACGATCACGCGACGATTGCCCAATTTACAGTTGCAAATATATTTTCTCATCTCCTAAAGGTTTTGAACTCTTTTAGGTTATTGACAAAAAATGACCCTGACTTTTTTAGATGGGTTGGCATGCATGTAGTATGACATAGTCACATAAGCTCATATGTATATATACACTAGGGGCACAATTATTTTTGGAAAATGTTAGTCTTCCTACTACCACCCTCTGGAATTTTTTTTTTTATATTTATTTTTATATGGTAAGTAAAGAAATGTTTTTTAATGATGTTGTCTATTTTAAAAAAAATATTGAAAAATGTTAAAAAATTCATGTGAAAAAATGAAAAAAAAAACATATAAAATACACTAGCGGGAGCCCTCTACAAAACAGTGGTGGCTCTAGAGCCACTTTTGTTTTGTTTTTGTTGAAAATTGCAGTCAGTGAATAGTATGTCTTGTTAGGAATAACGCTAACTATGTTATCATGTATATATTTATAGAGAAATGCACGTGGCTTAGCTCATGCATGTATTCATAGAAAGTGCTATTTAGCCCCCTTAATGTTATTGTTCAAAATTACCGCTCGAATTTTTTAATTTTACTTAGTGATTAAAGATGTGATTATTAATAATTTTTTTTAACGATTAAGAACATTGAAAAAATATTTACAAAAACTAATAAGAAAAATAAACTACACATTTGTGCCGCAGCCCGCTAGCACCACCCATGCATGTATCTACAGTGTCAACAATTTAAGAAGATTGAATTTGTGTAGAACAGAAGACGTGGCTGAAAGGGCTGGTTCGTTTGATTACTAGATCCATTTCAACTCATTTTAATTTATCATTATAATTTTTTTTAAATTTTAATACAAAATATAATAAACAATTCAACATTTTTAAATCTTAAAATAATAATAATATTAAAAATAATATTCTAATAATATTTTATCACCTCAACTCAACTCAGTTCAACATCTAAAAGTAATCGAGCTAGCATTCGAAGCCGATGTCCCATAACACTATTTTTTCTATAATTTGAGGCTTATTTTACGGCTTTGGTTAAAATCCCTCATACATTTGAATCCCCATTTTAGGAAAAAAGGTTTAGGGGATGACATTTCTCTAAATATAGAGAATTACTATTTATCCCATAAATCATCTTTTATTAATAATTTATTCTAATAAATAAAATAAATTATTCTTCCAATCATTTACATTTTCTCTCATACTTATATTTATTATAGTTTTAAATATTAATTTTAAATTTTTGTTTAAAATATTCACTAGAGTAATAGTTCAAAACATAAGAAAAAATGTTGAATAGTTAAGTTTGTAAATAGAAGTAAGAGAAAAAAAGTAATAGAAAAAGAATAGAAAAAAAAATAAGGAATGAAATGTAAGAGATTTTTGAAATATGAGTAAAATTTAAGAAAAAGTTTTAGAGAATATAATCTTTAATTAAATTATAAAAAATTTTATGAAAAATGTGACGTGAATACTGTAATAGCTGGGCCGCATAGTACCATACCTGACAGATCGGCAAAACGTAGAGATGATAATATTGCAAGACCGGAAAGAGCTTTTCACGGTGGAATGTGACAGTAGTAAAAAAGAAAGGAAAAAAAAGAAAAAGAAAAACAGAAATAAAATCCATTCACCTGCCCCCGCAATCCTAGGAAATTACAAAATACATGATCGACTTGCAAATGGTGACTTCCAGCTGCTAATTTGTGGGTATAATATAAGTTTGACTTTTACCATTATGGAAGACTAACTTGCTTGGTGATCTATATACCATGCATGCATGCACTTCATGACATGCATCCATGACTAGCTCGGCCTAGATTCAAATTTCTTTCAAGAGTTTTTATTGGGCAGCCAGTGCACAGCAGGTATGATTAAATTAAGAAAGAATAAAAGAAAAGGCAGTAAGTGGACTAGATTAATTAATAATTACTACAACGTCTAGTTTAATTATCTTTTCAAATAAGTTGTGACTCACGACGTTGATACAACACTTTCCAGCTTACGGCCAGCGCCACAGCTTGCGATAATTATGATCTAAGCTAAAGACAATTAATTAGTAGTACTGCATGCAGATCTGATTTGAAGTCATAAGTCTGCTGAACGATCATTAATTCTGTATTAATTAATCCGATATTTATGTTTTGTTGGAGAGAATCTCCTTTAGATATATATATATATAAGTACGTGTCTGCATACAGGACATGAAATATTTTCTATATATATATATAATAGATAGTTGGATAAATTTTGTTGGGAGATCATCAGAAGTGGGCCATGCAGAGTAGTACTGCTGCCGGAGGATTTGATTCTTTTTGAAGTTTGAAGATGATGCTAGATCTAACAATTAAACCTGTTTCGTATGTTTTGTACTAGTTGTTCTTTTCTTTTGTTTTCTCTGCATGCAATGTTATCAACTCTAACATTAATTAAGGTCAGGCATTTGATCAATCAGAATGCTTGGATCTGCATACATATATATATATATATATACACATTAGAAAACGGTTCTGGATGCGATAGTTTCAGGATATACTTGACATAATAATTTAAATAAAAAAAATAAAAAAGCCATTAACTTATTTATCAAGAAAAAGAAAATACAAGCTAGTTAAAGAAAGATAAAAAATTAAGATTAAAAAAAATTTGAACTTCAACAAAGTATGAACATTAGTTAGCATCCATATTAGATTATCTATTTATTCTATATAATAATAAAATATTATTAATTTTTTATTTTAAAAAAATTGAAACAAAAAGAATGAGTATACTGTTAGAATAAAAATAACATGAAAAAAAGATATCAATTCATGTGCACCACGGGACAATTAAGAGCCTTTTGATAAAACATGATCATTCATTAAATTCTACAAAAGAGCTACCCGTCAAATAGTTAAGGGTCTTACGAACCTTTTGGTAAAATAAGATCTTTTATTAAATTTTACAAGCTATCACGTGAAATGGTCAAGAGTTTTAAATACCTTTTAATAAAACAAGACTTAACAGACTTAACGAAAAAAAAAAAAAACTATTCATAATTAGATAGCGGCTTATACATACACATATATACATGTTAGATGCATTCGCGCGTTCACGTGGGCTTTTAACTTTACAGAGACTAATTTGTTTACAGTCGCCAACTAAATATAGAATATATTAGTACTTAATTATGTCAACAAAATCCCGCAGTTTGATTGATTCAACATGATAATCTAAAGTTCTACCACATGATTGTAGAAAAACAAACGCAAAAAGTGGAAATGACAACCAGCTATGAACGTCGTTTTTCTTCAGCTACATGTATATATTATATATATATATATATATATATATATATATATATCATTTATGTATGATGACCTAGCTAAGGGATAACTATGGACTGGTATGTATTTAATTTGGTGATAAGGCTCGATCGTATATGTAATAAATTAGCTATAATCCTTATGGAATTGATTATTGGGTTCCCATTAATCTATTTTTTTTATTACAAAAATAAATGCTAAACTAAATATATCATTTTCTTCTTCGATCTTGTATGTGTACTAGTAAGATGTTACGTGCCTGGGGCACGTATACACAATTCAAAGTACTAATATATTTTATTAAAATAAAAATAAAGTACATATATCTTATTATTTTATTACTAATTTATATCTTAAAAATGATTAAAAGATAGGTTATTTGTAAATTATTATAATGTTTTCCTATTATAATGAATACGAAAAAACAAATCTACAGAAATCTGTTTTCCTATTATAACGTATTTTCAAATTGAAAATTGAATCCATGATTATTATTATTATAATAAATATGCTTTATTAGCATATTTAAATATATTAATAGTGGAATAGAAACCAACAGAAATCATAAAAGTAGCCATAAATAGAATGTAAATGAAAATACAATTATATCTCTGTGTTCTGTAATTATTACAAACGGATGGAAAGTTAATGAAAACCAGCATATTCCGTTAAAACAAGAAATTTATGTTAAAATAAGAAAATTCCGTTTCATAGGCTCTTTATATATATAGAGATATATATATATATATATATATATAAAAGTAGTTTTTCCTGCATATCTAAAAAATATTTATCTAATATATATAAATACTTCGTTTTCTCTTTAATGATCTTTAAAATGGTAATATTTCATTTATCTCAATACAATGCTGGATATATATATATATATATAAGATCATAATCATCTTAATTTTTAAATAATTATTACTGATTCAAAAGGGTGTGGAATCTATATATAGCTAGGTTGAAACTTTAATCTACCTTGTATGCTTGATCAAAGTGGTCGTGCGCGCCATTGCATGCTCTTGGAACGCTTGTCGAGAGGGGCCTAGACGATCCCGTATAAGTTTAATTACTACGTACGTAAGGCCGTAAGGTTGGTACCTGCAGTATCAATATAGACTTGAGTGATAGCGGTTACCTAAATGATCATGTATGCCAAAGACATACCAGTTATACGAACAAAGAACTCATTAAGAATGTACAAAATAAATATGGGTACAAATATATTTCCACTGTAGTACTCATCATGTAACATATTCATGGTCGACAATCAAGTCCATTGATCAGCATAGATTCCTAAATGAGTAGTGCTATATATATGCATGATGTACTTACAATTTTACGCATACATGATTGATCATTTTATCAATTTTTTTTTTAATTTTTAATTTCAAATATTATAATCTTTAGTATACGTATATCAATAGTACTAATTGACACGTGAAGAATTAAATTTTTTATAAGTTTGTTTTTTTTTTTTTTTAAGTAGAGATGGTATTTATCTTCCTAAATATGTAACAATTTATAAGGATGAGAGCGGTGGAGTTTCTCATCTCAATAATTAATTAGCTGTCTTCGTTGATTAACGCTCATGATCGGTACGTAATTTTTTACACGATAAACCAAACTGTCATTATAATGGAAAACACGGACCAGGTTTGTCGTCATATGATGTGCATGAGTAGTATTAATTTGAATAAATATTGCAGCTATGTTTCAAACACGTTTATCATGTTATTGCAGTACCCATCTCATGTCTCCCCCAGTAATTATTGGTGCTACAATAAACTAATGTACTTCTCGAAGCTAGCCTTGGTTACGACTTTGACATCTTGGTATGTGCGTAATTAATTAGCAAAAATGGGTCTCGAATATTATAACAATAAGTGTCACCCCATGATAATATATATATAATATATATATATATATATATATATATATATATTTAGTGTGTGTGTGTGTGTACACACCACATCATCTTTCTGATTTGGGATAATTCCAAATTTGGGTACTTCTAATATTAATTGCCTTTAAATTCCTTTCCTTTCTTCTCCGCGCGCGTAAAGACCCTAACAAATTTAACAAGCAATAGAATATCATATATGGATCGTTGATTAAAGGTTACTTGATACCTAAAACTTTATATAAATATATATATATATATATTGTTTACTTTTCTACAACTTGGAAATGTTTATAATCAAAGTAGACACGATATATAGCGTCTTTTATTGAGCCTTCACGATCGTGACTACAGGTAATTAGATCATCATAATTCCCCTTTAATTAATCATTTGCTTCTAAAAAGAGGAAGAGAGAGTAATGTTAAATACAATTTTAAAATGTTTAATTTTTATATATTTTCTTTTGAAAAAAAAAAGATTTATTATTAAAAAATAATAATTTTTTCATATAGATTCATATTTATTCAAATTTTTCAAAAGGGATGTACTCGAGACTTACATATTTAATTAAGACTGCTGGCAAATATCATTTAAAAAAAATAAAAATAAAGAAAATAACAACAAAAGATAGAACATAACATGAGAGATCAAACAATCCAAAGTGTAAAGTACTGGTGGTACCCTTTTTGCTCAAAGGAAAATTCATAGACGGCCAGCTATTAATAATTTAATCCTGATGATCCATTAATTCGTAATAGTGATTATAATTATTTGTGTTTGTACTTGTGTTACCGTGATGTAATGAATGTAATTGATTATGGGGCCATGTAATAATAATATATATTTTTAATATATAATTTAAAACATAAAGATATGATCATGATGATCATATATAGTCGTTGTTAGAAACTTCATCAAATTAATTACTAAATTGATGAAAAATTGAAACTGTTAAAAAATATTTATTCATTAAGAAGCGACTACGGATATACTTTCATTCGTTCCTGTCAATTTAAGAAAGGTTTGGATAGTAAGTTGAGATGAAATAAAATTTAAAAATTAAATAAAATATTAGTGAAATATTATTTTTAACATTATTTTTATTTTAAAATTTTTATTATATATATTTTTTTAAATTATAATAATAAAATAAAATAAAATAAAATAAAATAGATTGAGATACTTTTTGTAAACAAACGAGACTTTAAGCTTGCATTAACGAACGAGCCAACTTATTGATAAATTTTTCTTTTCAATTTTCTCTCGATCGTAGAATACTGAATAGTGAATATAATTAGAAAAACTCTATACTCAGTCTTCAAGTGTAAGGGCCGGCTAAGCGCTGCTGATGTGTCACAATAAAATAAAAACGCACCGTTTTGAGCAATTTTCATTTCCCTCCCTCTCTCCGCGTTTCCATTTCCGTTTGGGCATCTCTTTGTGGAATGGCCTCATGGTTGCTTACGCCAAAAACTTCATATTCATTGAAGTTCTTGAACTGTATGAGAGCTTATTGCATCGCCAATTTTTGAAATCCAATGGTTACAGTTACCCAAGTGTTCTCAAGGCCTGTGGTGGATTAGGTAGGGTTGGCTATGGGAAGAGGATACATACCCGTGTGATAAAAACTGGTTGTCTAATTGATGTTGTTGTGGCCAGTTCTCTTGTAAGCATGTATCCAAAGTGCAATGCTTTTAATTATGCTATACAGCTATTCGATGAAATGCCTGACAAGGATGTGGCTTGCTGGAATACCACGATTTCTTGTTATTATCAAGATGGGTAAGATAAAAAATCGTTGGAATTATTTGAAAGCACGAGGGGTTCTGGGTTTGAGCCTAACTCGGTAACACTCATAACTGTCATTTCGTTGTGTGCAAGGCTTTTAGATTTGGAAAGAGGGAAAAAGATTCACATGGAGCTGATGAGAAAAGCTAGCGTTTGTGTTGGAAAGAGGGAAGAAGATTCACAACTGTCTTACCAATGCCTGATGAATTTGCCGATGGAGAAGACCCACACGAAAATACCCACGAAAATGGTGACCCATGGTTCTAGACGAACACGACGAACCAGATCAATGTGGGTATCAATGAACTAGATCAGACGAGGACAAAAACGAAGAACTAACACGAAGATTCAAGATCCAGACGAACGAAGATGCAAGACGCACATGAAAGCTAGACGAACGAGCTCTGTTTTGGTTTCATTTCGTGCATTTTGTTTATTTTTTTTTAATATCTAATGTGGTATCAGCTGACTCCCCACCGTTTGCTTTCCCCGACTGTACGTAGAAGAATTGATACAAATAAGGGCCGGCCGTACCATATTATATTAATTGTCAATATGCATGATCTCTTACAGAAAATTGATGTTTACGGTAATAAAATATGTAAGTGTGGCACAATTTTTTTTGAAAAATAAATATATATATTGAGAGTTACATAAAAAATTAATTTTTAGTGTTGAACTGTCTCATTATCAAAATTTGTATAACTTATAACTGTTCTAACATTATTCTTCAAAACAAATATATAAGTAAAAATTTAATTGTAAGCGATTCTGTATATTAATACGCGCACACATTCAATATGATTGGTTAGAATGTAGGTTTTATTGAAAATAATACTAATTTAAATTTAAAATATGAAGGCAACAACTTTAATACGCAGATTGGTACGTAAATTTAGTTGTACATAACAAAACTCAATATATATATACACATACATACATACATACATACATACATACTAAAACCTTTTGATTTGATGTCCTGCGTACTTCTATTATTAGTCGATTTTAATTTGTTTCCTTTTTAAGAGGAGATAGAGATCATGAGGAGTAAGTTAAAAGCGTTCTTATCAAACCTTTTCTTGTGTAAAACGTGCGTAAATATTGCAAACGTAAGAGTGATATGGTCCATTAATGGTAGCAAACAAGAAACGCGAACCGTGTAATTTGACTCTCATCGATCCTACGTACCTGCGAGATCAGAAGCTAGATGCTTGGCCATCTTATAATATAATTAGGAGCCATCTTTTGACCCCGAAATTAAGTTGCCAAGCCTGCATGCAGCAGCTAGCCTGCTCCCTCGCTCAAGTTACCTGTTTTCTACCTTACTGGCAATCTTGCATTGCAGCACGTTTATAATTCAAAAGGCCGCATGTGAGGAAATTAAGGATCGATATTTATAAGGCAAATTTTGCGCCATTAACTAGCTAGTTTCATCATGGATAGAGATCATTGAACACCTAAAACTATGGTAATATATATACAATAAATTTTTCATGTACAATCACTTTAGGGTACATAGTAAGTCGTGATTGGTTGCATAATTTTAAAATATGCAACCATCCACTAATGTGATTGGTTGTATAATTTCTTTTAATATAAAATAATTGTTTTGGTCAATCACATCAGTGGAGTGTGCGCTCAAAGAGTACGCAAAAAGGACTATACATAGCAAAACTCATATAACAAACGTTGAAATTATAAGATCATTTATGCTATTTGTTACTCTGGTGTGTAGCACATGACATATTGGTGTGCCCTATTATAGAGGAACGCTACTGATCATTTCACACCACACACTTTACATATTTTAAAATTATGTTTTATTTATTTTATTTTATTTTTGTTAAACTAATTGAATTGTTCTATTGATCATGATCATCCATACACCACATACTTGTTATAGAAAAAATGAAAAAAAATTAAAATATGTGTGGTGAGTGGTGTACTGTGAGGATGATAATTAAGTAGAATTATTTCTCATTATAATCATAAAAAATATATAATTATTTGATGTGATCATAATTTTAAGCTTCCACATGAGTGGAGTGTTTGGCCATATGTTAACAGATAGCCTTGCAAATATAATGAAAAATATAATTAAGTTTAATAACAAATTAATTGATATTGATCTAACATAGGCGGCCATGTCCTACATGTATTGGACTATTATTCATGAGAGGCGATTTATATATGGATAAAGAGAAGATCATCTAGACAACATCATGGAAGGTATATTTGTCTTTTCCCTAAATGAGTAAGCCGAGTATAATGTTCAAGGAGTAGGAATGAACAAGTACAAGGGTTGCATACCTAACCTAATACATTCCGAGTTTAATAGGGGAGAACGGGACGACCGTCCACAATACAACGCGCGGTACGTACCCCACCTTGCACCCTCCATACATGAATATATACTTGTAATTCTACCAATCAAATATCTACGAAAATTCAGAATGTTGTACATGATGAGATCTGTAAACCTTAATTACTGTCTGAAGCAGACTACAGAGATGATAATTACTGTTTTATACAAAAAAAAACAAAAATGGCCGGCCCCTTAGCTGGCGCGAACTTCGAATGATATAATAGAAGCTGAACTTGGCATGAATTCAAATTCCAGCAAATTAAAGGAAGAGGGACTCATAATTTGAC
Source organism: Juglans regia (assembly GCF_001411555.2). Taxonomy (NCBI): domain Eukaryota; kingdom Viridiplantae; phylum Streptophyta; class Magnoliopsida; order Fagales; family Juglandaceae; genus Juglans; species Juglans regia. The sequence goes on from NC_049908.1 coordinate 26,650,966, forward strand.
CAAATGAATGAGAGAGAGAGAGAGAGAGGATTGCATGAACAGTAAAGAGAAAGAGCATTACTTTCACACGAGCAAATACAAGTTATAGAATATTAATTATCAAGCGCGTATGGTGCACTTATAAAACACTCAAAACTCTTCTCTGGCCAATCGGCTTAAGCTTCGGTACTCTTCTTTGAAGGTAACAATTAGCTTTCAACTATCTTTTCCGCAGAGAAAAGAAGCAATTAGTACTTATCGTCTCCAGTTCTTTTGGAGGCCAGTCATGCTACCATGAATGGTTCTTATAATCCAATAAGATTTTTGAAAATAAAAATATCCTTCATAGGTCGTGTTTTTCAGCTTCTGCCTCCTTTCGATCTTTTCACATTAATATGTATTGTTTTCGGCCCTCAAATATTCAACTTTTTCTTGGAGTTTTGGTGATTGTTCATTTGGAGGAAAAATTTAAGAATTTAATGTAGATTGTTGACTTTTAGCTTTAGTTTGGACTCGTGGGTGCTTTACCTCCCCTTCAAATCAGTCTCTGTTGGTATTTTCATCTTTTCGGGGCTTTTTTCTTGCTTCTGCACTACTTTGATGCACAAAGTGATGCATTTAATGTTAAAAGGAGTTTAAATTCCATTAGCTCTATAAACTTCCAGTAACAAGCAAAGATAATGCATACTTAGGATCACAATCTGTTATCAATATCTTCAAATGATCTGCAGAAGTTGAAAGTGCTTTCTTTTTTGCGTTCAAATCTAAAGATTTCGGTCGCTCGTTCTATTTTCCCAGGATCTTACAGTTCATATTTTGAAGGAAGGAAAAGGTTGCTTTGATGGAAATCTCTTCTGCAAACTGGATATCTGAAGTGGTAGGATTAATATTTTATATTGTCCCCTTTTTAGTTCTTTTTTTTTTTTCAAATTCATTTATGTATATGGATAAATCTTTATATTTTTTAATTTTACAGGGAGTGGAGGATCCCATCTTTATGCATCAATACGACATGAACTCTTTCGATTACTCAATACTTGACGAGCTTAATTTTGAATCTCTTTCTGCTGAGAGCTACTCATCATACCCAGATCTCAATCCCAAAAGCGCACACAGCTTCAATGGTTCGGCAATCGAAAATCCTCATACCGGCCTAGAGAGCCCGGCTAAACAGCTGAAGACTAGCAGCTGGAACTCTTGCACCACTGACCGTATGACTTCAATGGCTGCTTCTTCCTCCTCCTCCAAGTTAATTTCTTTCGAGAACTCGAACTCGGCCCCAGCCACTTCTCAGAAATTTTTAGACTGCACCGTGAAACCAAAGAACGAGGCGGGTTCTGATCTTAGAAATATGAATTTCCCGACTATGATTTCTGAGAGTTCCTTAGAGATCCAAAATGGCTCCTCAAAACATGAACAGGATCCCAAGAGGGTTGGTACAGTGACTAGAACTCCTTTACATGCCCGAGATCACGTGATGGCAGAGAGAAAGCGCCGAGAAAAGCTCAGCCAGCGGTTCATTGCTCTTTCAGCAATTGTTCCTGGCCTAAAGAAGGTATCAATCATTTCATCAATCTCTCCGAGTACTGGTTCTTAAGGGTCTATTTCTCTTACGCATTAATCCTATGATAGATTATTTTTAAGGTATGGTTTTTTCCTACTGCTATGTTTCTCCATCTCCGTCCATGCTGCCCCTAAAAAACATAAACTAAGTTCGATCGAGTTCTTGTTAAGAAAAATGGGCTATGAAACTGTCTGAAGTCGTAGGTTTTATTAATACGTTAGGTGGAAAACCTTAATTGGAATATTATTATCTTTAGGAATATTAGTTGTTATCTTTAGGAAAACGTGATCCATTGAGTGTGGAGATAGGCCATGAAAATTTAAGAAAACCTGCATTATGTTGGTGGAACGGTTGTTCATATAATTTCCTTGAAGTTCTTCAAATTTAGCAAAAAAGTGAAAAAAATTTATATTGAAAAGTAATACAACCATTGTATATCATCCGCTGTTTTACTTTTTATGCAGATGGACAAGGCTTCTGTCCTGGGGGACGCTATTAAGTACTTGAAACAACTTCAAGAACGTGTGAAGATACTCGAAGAGCAGGCAGCAATGAAAACGACGAAATCAGTGGTTTCTGTGAAGAAGGCTAGGCTCTCGGCCGATGATGACATCTCTTCGTCCGATGACAACTCCGATAGCCACTCCGAGCACCCACTCCCCGAAATCGAAGCTAGAGTCTCCGGAAAGAATGTACTCATTAGAATCCATTGTGACAAAAGCAAAGGATGTGCTGCAAAAATACTAAGCGAAACAGAGAAACTTGATCTAACAATCATCTCTAGCAACGTCTTGCCATTTGGAAATTCCACACTCAATGTAACTGTTGTTGCACAGGTACGTAATTGCGTTTATCAAACGGATAAAGCTGTCATTCAAAGGATCAGTAAAAAAATCTGATCTACTTTCGGGAACCTGGCCGACACGTTACAATTAAAATTAAACTTGTCATCATTTTCTGCAGATGGACGATGATTTCTGCATCACAGCGAAAGATCTGGTGAGAAACCTACGACGGGCACTTGCGTGACATTGCGAATTGCAAAACTTTAAAGGATTTTCTATGTTTCCATTTACACTCTTCACATCAATATTGCTAGGCGTGGGATGACGACGAATAAGCTCTATCTAGTAGCAGACTTCTCAGCTCGTTATTATTATTATTTTTTTTTTCCATTTTTTTCTTAGCTCCTGATGGCTGATCCTGAGAGAAAGGAAGGACTGCAAATCTCAGACAGCAAGCGAGATTTTCACATGTGGTAGCCAGGGTTTTTCACTTATTTTGTGGCTTTTTGCGTGGTTAGCCAACTTGACCACGTTCAATTACCCTCGTGTTGTGAACAAAACTTGCTGCTTTTTGGGAGGGTTTTATTATTATTATTATTATTTTTAAGAGGCTGTGACTTTCAAATATCACCTCTTTAATTCTTCCCTCCTTGATTAGGTAAAGGCCCTTCCTTTTCTTCTACAGTGAAATTAAAAGACAACTAGACAAGCCGACATATGGTGCCATCTTGTCTTACCGAGAAAACATGAAAAAGAAGAAATTCCTCTGAAGTCTGAATCGTAATGTATCTATGCATGACTCGATGATTTTGTAAGCATTGTTTTTGTTGGACATTGTTGTGTTACTGTTTTTAGTCCAGAAATTATTGAGTTTATTTTATTTTATTTTTTTCTCTTTGGGACAGCTTAATCCAACAATGGTGGCAACGTTTTGTTTTATTTTATTTTCTGTGTGAAGATATATATATTTTATTTGCTTCATTGATTGGGATGCGACACACCAAACTCGGCCCGATGTCTAACAAGTTTTTCTAATTATAATCTCTCACATCATGCATATATTATACATTAATCCCATTTATTTTAATTTAATTTAATTTAATTTTTTTAAATTAAATAAATTATTTTACTTATTATTTATACACTACATATTTGATAAAAAAAATAAAAAATTATGAATAATGTATAATGTGAGATTAATAAATAGAATTTTTCTTATCAACTTCAATGTCATGAACGGTTGAAATTATTTTGGAGGCTCCACGTGGGTTATCATATCTATGTTATAGGTAAGCTCAAACACAATTTACCTTAGACCCACAAGATATTATGCTATCTCAAACCTTTGACCCTCTCCCTCTCTGTTTATTTATTAAGTTATATAACCCACATTGTTTTAATTTTATTATTTAATTAATACCACTATCTTAGCTTGTTACGGAGAAAAAGGGACCCGGAAATTAAGCACTTCTCTCACCCTAATTAGCTTCATATATAAACATCATTTGGTGGGCTTGAAGTTAAATATTGCAAATGTTCCCCAATAAAATTAGGTGCATGGGGATCGATTTAGAGATAATGGACCAGTTGAAGCAAACTTATATGTAAAAAAAAATTTTAAAAAAAATAAACTCAAAAATTAACGTGACTTGATTTAATACGTTAAATTATAAAATTATTTTTATTATAAAATATATCTCTATCATATTATATGAAAACATAAATGATTTTTATAAATTAATTTTATGAACGCTTCTTTAATATCAATTGAAATTATTACAGAAAAAATAAAATAAAAGGCTTAAATTTTTTCCTTAATGGAATTATACCTTTTGCATGGTTTCATCTAGAAGATCAGGATTCAGGTAGCTAGCCTCTAAGGTCTCTAATTAATTAATGGCGGTAGATGAGACGAAAACAACCCATAACCGACCAAATAAGGAGGCATTAGTAGGCGACGAAATGAGCAGTAGAACTGCAGGGGTTTCCACTCATTCCAAGGAAAAAAAGTATTCCTGCAATCATAAAGAGATGGTCATATTCAGATAAGATGAACACGTGTTATTTTGATGAACAGACATCGGCTGGAGTACTTTTGACCCGAGTGTGTGTCTATTTATATGTTAATTATTTATTTTAAATTAATATTTAAATGAATATTTAAATTTTTATTGTTTAATTAAATTTAAAGAATTATGACGAAAGATTAAATTTAATTCTTAAAAAGTTTTATTTTCATCTTACTTTCTCTTTCTCTTTCATTTTTTTTACCTCGTATTTAAAGAAGTATTTTTTAATGATATTATAAATTTTTTATTTTTTTTAAAATGTTTATGATGATTAAAAAAATACATGAAAAAAAGAAAAGAGAAATAAAAAAATGAAATACACATTCAGGACATATTTTTGGATTACTTTTTCGATAGCTGTAGCAGTTCCATTTAGTTAATTAAAAATATTATCATATTTAAATTATGTTAAAACTCTAATTATTTATATAGTTTTACTTTTTTAAAAATATTTAACAAAATTTCATTATATATTTAATGATGAAAGATTAGTATTTTATAAATTAAATTTGATAATTTATTTTTGATATGATATTTATATGTTAATTATCTATTTTAAATTAATTTAAATCAGTATTTAAATTTTCACCATTGATCAAATTTGGAGAGTTATGATGAAGGGTTAGATTTAAATCTCAAAAAATTTCTTTTTCCCTCACTTTCTCTTTCTTCCTCTATCTCCTTCCGCTTAGCCTCGGCTTCTCTCTCTTACTCAATCTCCTCCCTCAAGCGCCACCATGGGTGTCACCAACCTCGTCATCGACCACGTCACCGGTTTCCCCTCACACCGGCGAGCAAACCCCACCGTCGAAGCCCCTTAGTAGCTCCTCCTTTCTCCGCACGCGAGCAACTCGAAATGGGTTTTAACACTTGCGCCACTGCGCCACTACACCACCATCATCGAGCTCCTCTTCCTCCGGCGATCACCCCCATGGACCCAAGCCACCATCGAAGCCCCCATGGCAGCCCTCGTCTCCCCGCAACTCCTTCTCTCGCATGGGTCTCACACAGTTTCTCCACCATACCGCTCTCGTACATTGTCCCCACGCCACCGCACCACTACCATTGAGCTTCTCTTTCTCCGGCGACCACCCCCATGGACCTAAGCCATCGTCGAAGCCCTCATGGTAGTCCTCATCTCCTCGCAACTCCCTCTCTTGAAATAGGTCTCTCCGTTTATTGATCATTAAATATAATTCAATTAAGATATTGTATGTAGTGATTTTGTGATTTATTGTTGTATTTTGTAATAATTTTGTGATATTTTGTGATATTTTATGAAAAGGATTGCAGTGAGGATGTAGAGATAGACGAAGAAACGAAGCGTAAAATAAGATTATTGTTTATTATTGTTTATTATTTTTCATCTTACTATTCATTAGACGATATACATTTTTAAATATAAAGAGATATATATATATATACGCACTAATATATAAAAGGTTAATTGACATCCTAGTATAGTAAGGTCGGCAAGGACAGAAGCGTCAGATCGGCCAGACGACAATAATTAATTAGTTCATATTTTATTATTATTATTATTATTTTTTTTTTTTTGTTTGTGCTATTTATTTGATTCAGTGATTGCGCTGATATCTAGAATGGGCTTGGTTACTTTAAAATTAGTGGTACTTGTGTAAAATCCTGTATGGCGCAAGATTTTTACATTGATAAAAAAAAACACGTTTGCCACATCTGTCAAATTGAAGAAAAAAATAAAGTGTAATTTCAAATATTAAAACAATCTAGTATATAAGAATAAAATTATTATTTATTTATGTTCATCATTTATTATGAAATTTAAATTATATTAACAATTCAAATTAATTAGATAGTTTTTTCTCTTAAAAATGTACAGTAAAATTTTACTATTTATTTAATGATGAAAAATTAATATTTTATAAATTAAAGTTAATTTTTAGTATATGATATAATATTATTCTCTTAAAAATGTTCATTAAAACTTTATCTTTTATTTAATGATGAAAAATTAATATTTTATATATTGAAGTTAATTTTAAGTGTATGATAGAATATTTATATTTTAACTATATATTTTATGTTAATTTAAATCAATATTTAAACTTATACTGTTAGATTAAATATGAAGATTAAAGATGAAGGGTTAGAATTTAAAACCTAAAAATTAATATTTTTCTCCATTTTGCCTTTCTCCCTCTTTCTCATTCTCCAATCACGATTATGGTATTACATCGGACGAACCTAAAAAGAAATAGAAAAACCAAACAAACATGAAAAAAATATATTTATTTACTGTTTATTATTGTTCAATAATAATTAGTAATAGGGATATGTGAAAAAAAATATGCGAAAAAAAAGCCTCTTTAATGTTTGTAATAAACAATAATGAGGATAGACTCTTTTAAATTATTGGAAGATATATATATATATATATATATAAATAGTCCAATTTAATTAATGGTCGGTGATAATCTTATTGCTAGTATATCAACTATTTTTTCTTTATTTTCCACCTCTAAATTAAAACAACAACAAACTCACTAAATGTCATTAATTACGTCAACAATCTTGTTCGAATATCTCTCTCTTCTCATTATGTTTTTCTTTTCTTTTTGACCCTAAAATTGCGTTGTTGAACGATGCTAGGACATAAGACCTGGGTCCATACCATTTCTGAGGTTGATGAAGCCCTGACGGACGTTCTGATCAACCGAAAAGAATGTTTGATGTGACTTCTCAGTCGGCAAGAAAAGTTAAAAGTTTTTTTTAATTCTAAGTAGTTCTAAAAAAAAGTTGTTTCCACGTAAGAGTATTACTGATTTTTTTATTTAAACTTTTTTTAAGAAGAGATAAATTTGATTTTTAATATTATATTTTTAATGTTTTTTCAGGTGTAGATCCAATTCACTTTTAATAAGTAGGTCTAATATTTATTTTAAAAATCTAACATATTAAAAAGAATTCGATTTGATTATTTATATTATATTTTTAACATATATACATATATAATAATGATTAACGAAAGATATAAATTATATATATTGCTATGTAGCATCTCATGCAAATTAAAACCTTAGCCCTATCCGAATAGGATAAATTGGTGACTAAAGTTATTTTGTTTATTAAGAAGAAAGTAATCAAGCTAGGGGTATATGGTAGATATGGTCATTTACAGCGAGTCAAGGGGACAAAAATATATACCCAAAATGAGTTTTTGCGGCGAGAGAATGGAAACCACAAATTGGACGCAAGAAAAGGGTAAAAAATGAGTTTTCATATTGAACACTCAATTAATTGATGCAGATGTTATTACTACTCCGAGATTTCAGCCTGCAATTTTTTTTTTTTTTGGGTACAGTCATATGGTACAAGGCATTCATAGAATCAAAGGCTGTTGGGATTGATTCAGAAAATGACTTGCAGGGATGATAAAAAGAATAATTTTATTTGAATGTTTTTATACAATACATTATTTACGTAATATAATTAAATTTTAAAAATAAATTTTAAAATTTGAATTGTAAAATCCTTCAAAAACACTATGGCAAAATGCATAGAAATTAAGCAAGGATGACGTGTTGCGTTTTAATTTGTGACCTTTTAGCATGCAATTCTTGCTTTGGGTTTTTTCTTCTGAAAGTTTTGCTCTGGGCCAAATTGGGCTTGGGTTTTAAGGAGTAACTTGCTATGAATATTTAGATAAAAGATAAACGTTTAAAATGATATTGTTAAATTTTAACAGGACATCACCTAATATTATTTATCCATTCTTCTATTCAATTATAAGAGCGTCTATGGTTTATGGTCAGTCATGGACCTTGTTAAGAGAGGCATGGTTTGGAGAGTGAGAAATTGGAAAAGTATTAAGGTGTGGAAAGACAAATGGCTTCAAAGCCATTCTACTTTTCAAGTTCAAACAGTGCCTAATAGTATCAGCCCTGAGGCCACAGTTTCTATACTCATAGATGAAGAGAGACATGCTTGGAAGAAAGAGATGATTGATGAGGTTTTTAAACAAGATGAAGCCAGATTAATTTGTAATATTCCTATCAGCTCAAGTAATGCAGTGGACAAGCTTATATGGGGTTTTTCTAACAAGGGTGTCTTTTCAGTAAATAGTATCTATTTTTCTGAGCTAGATACCAAAAAATTGATTCTTGGAGAGTCTTCAAGTTCATCACAAGATCAGATTCAATGGCATAGAATATGGAAACTTTGTGTTTCGGGAAAGGTGAAACAATTTTTGTGGAGAGTTCTAAATGATCTATTACCTACCAGACTTAATCTTGCCAAGAAAAAAGTTATTGAGTCTTCTCAATGCCCCATTTGTAATATGGAGGTAGAGTCTGTTTTACACGTACTGTGGGAATGCCCAGCAGCAGGAGATGTGTGGGGGGATGGAGCCAGCCCTGTTAAGAAATGGAGTGGGAGCTTTGCTGACTTCCCAAGTTTGTGGTCTGAATTCCTTACTAGACTAGATAGTGACAGTTTGAAGTTGATCTCTGATATATGTTATAGACTATGGACTCGAAGGAATCAATTTGTTTTTGACAACCAGTTTGCCAGTCCATCTATGGTGCTAAAGTCAGCAGCTGCTAATGTAGAATTGTTTAAAGAGGCAAGACCTGCTCCAAGTATAGGGGAAGAGAATGGTATTTCAAATCTGGCCGAAATGCCTTTATTTGATTCTAGAAGAAAATGGAGGGCTCCTATTCCAAGTTGGTTGAAAGTGAATCTAGATGCATGTTTTGATAAGATCCAACAGAATATGAGTATTGGTATAGTCATTAGAGATTCCTCAGGTGATGTACAAGTGATGCTTGCGGCTCCCAGGTCTTTTGTTCCCTCTGCATACATAGCTGAGTGTTATGCTCTTCTAAGGGCTGTCTCTTTGTGCCAGGAACTGGGTTTTGAATTAGTAGAATATGAAAGTGATGCCAAGAATGTAGTTGATGCAATCAATTCAAATAGCTCAGATATGTCTTGGCCAGGCCAGATCATTGAAGACATAAGGCTTATAATGGCGTCACATCAAACATGGAAACTTTCTTTTATTCGTAGGGAAGGCAACCAAGCTGCCTATGTTATGGCAAAGTTCGGTTTATCTCTAGAGAGTGAGTTAGTCTAGATGGAGGAGGGACCAGGTGTGGTCCTTCCTAATATTGCTCTCGATAAGGCGTGTATCTGTTAATCTATGAAATGAAGGATATATTTTTCAAAAAAAAAAAAAAAAAAGCTTCTATGGCTCTATGAATAGTGATTTTTGTTGATTCATTTTTACATCCATTTTTTTTTTCTTTATGACATTTATGCTCTTGTGTTAGATGCTTCTTATTCTTCTGTTTTCTGTTTTGGCCATAAAGGGTTAAAACCCTAACTTTTTCTTCTTCCATCTCTTTCCTCCTTCCTTCTTCTCCCACACGCCACACCTCCTTCTCTCATGGCTCTTTCTTTTTATAACTTGCGAGTCGTGCGCCCTCCTTACGTTGCCACCACCTCAAAGCTATGTATAGAAGTTATCCTGCCTCCTGTGTTACTGTGACAGCCACCCACCTCCTCCATTCGCAACTACACTCTTGTAGATTTTGACCTCTCTCTCTCTCTCTCTCTCCCTCTAACACTCTCTGTTTTGGCATTGTCAACCCCCTGTCAAGAAACCACTGAGTACCAACACCAAAGCCCAACGATGCCCGAACACCGAAAACCATCTGTCATGGGCTATCATAGACGTGGGGAAGTAACATAAATTTGAATGGGATGAAACAGTGTGTTACATTTAGTGAAATGGTGCGTTGAATTCTATTGTAAGTGTTGTAAAACTAGTTAGTTAATGAATTGGTGAGTTAAGATAAGTAAAATAGCAAGTTTGTAATAATTTAGACATTGAGTTAAACGGTGCGTTTCATGAAGTATACTCTTGTAATCTGTCTGGGCATAAAAAGGGTGGGAAGTCTGACTAGAAGGCATCAAATTATCTTTAATTTTTATCCCTTTGGAGGTGGGATTTACCTCGAATATATATCCATTCTTTACTCTCCAAGATTTTTCTTGGATTTCTTGAATTATTGTGTTCATTTCTTTACATCAGTTACGGACTTATATTGAGGATTGGTAGATAAAGATAAATCAAATACACTTGTTTTATTTGGACTATTCCAATATCTATAGTGACTAGTAAACAAGCATTTTTAATTATAAAATTGTTAAAACAAGACTTCACAATAAAAATTGAATATGAGTTTCTAACAAATAATTTAATTATCCATATTAATTATCCATAAGGTTACGGGCAGAATGTGACAACGTACTCCGCGGAGGTACATACCAACGTGCCAATCTTATCGTCATAAGGGTTAGTATACGCGCGTGGGCAAGCGGACCTGAAAATCTTGGAGTACAACTTCCGCGCACATTTGGAAGCCACGGCGGCCGGGTCACTGCTCGCCTCGACCCCGCACCCATTCCTGCAAGCGACCACCTCACCCACCCTCCCCTGCTCGCCTGCCAAAACACTGAGGATCATTGGGCACGCGCCGTTCAAGTCCACCAAGCACCCAGCAGTGTCACATACACCGCTCGGACCTTTGACCTCGACGAGCATTGGGAGGTTGAACCCGTCGACCACGCTCACGTCGTAAAAGTCCATGCCTCCGAAGTTTTCGAGCGCGAACTCTGCCATCGTAACGGGTGGGTACGGACCCCCGCCGCACTCTATCGCTTCGGACCCGCAGTCACCGGTCAGGCAAGTGAACTTGCCGCTGGAGTCTTGGACACAGTGGGTCCGACCCCATACCCTACCTGTCCAGGGCTTGGGAATGGATATGTTCTTAGATTCACCGCTCTTCAGAGCAAACCCGGTGGTGGGGAGTTGCCCTGTCATGCTGGTCAATAGCCCTGGCCATATCGTGCGCCGGCAGTTGTTGACTATCTTGAAGGAAGCAGATCCAGCCTCTGTGAGGACCAAAAATGGGGGGACAAAAAAAAAAGAAAAAACAAGAAAAGAAAACGCTGGGTTAGAAAGAAATGGAGTAATTCAAAGAGGAAATAAAATGGGACCCTCATGGTGGGTGTGCTGCGCGCTCGTGGGATCACCTGAGAGGGAAGATATGGTGAGGAGTATGAGCCCAGTTACAGAGAGAACCTGACAACGATTCATTGTATTGATGAAGAAGAGGAAGAACGATGCAGAGGAAGTGAAAGGTTGAAATTCTAGTCGTCTTTTTTTCTTTTTGAGTTTTAAAAAAAGCCAGGTGGCAGTACTAATTCAGTCGTATCCATCCTCGGTAGCCATCGTCGGTGGGTCCAACTTTTTCCATTGGGTTATACGCGTATCAAAATTTCCAACGAAATTGAGAGGCTTTCAAAGTGGAGCAAAGTCAAACCATTAGTAGGTACCTGTCGTGCTCGAGGAAATGCCGCAACTACTGACGACTGGAATAACCAAAACGCGTCTTTAGATTTTTGAGAAGTCAAGCGGACCGGAGGCCGTTTGGATAAAGTGGAGCTCAGATGATCAGTAAATAATAATAAAATAATTTTGTATTAGTAATGAAATAATAATAAATAATTTATAAGTAATTTGTGAATAATAATAAAATAATCCGAAAATAATAGTGAATTTTGAAGTGACTTTTGGAAGATTTGGAAGCAAAAACCAATGTTTTGGGGGGATATGACGAGGTTAATGACGTTCTAATCTTCATGTTCTGCAAAGTGATGTTTGATTATGTTAGATTTGACGAAGACAAACATAAATCTACAAGGATACTAATTTAGGGGGCCCTACGCATAAGAACCTTGTGGTTGTGGAAATGACGAAGCTACTTGCCAATGAGGTTCCAACCAGAACGCGTTTATTGGTTTTTGAAAACTACTAGCAATGAAAAGTACTCAATTCTTCTTAGCCACCATAACTATCAGCAGCTCCTCAATCATTCGGCCAACACATACGGGCAACAGGCTCAAAAGCTCAAGTTCATCGGTCTCTTTATACTCTCCCAAATCATTCGTTTCATTGATTCTTCAATTTATTTCTGTTTTTGGATGTCTCTTGGTATAGCCTCCAATTATGAGAATTTCATTTTGTTCATCGTTGTTAGTCTTGATGGGCATATGTTCACTTTTACTCCAATATTCTATCTCTGTGGCATCTGGTCAACATTTTGGCGATCAGCAGTCCTCGATGCTCCAGTTTAAGGACAGCCTCAAGTTCGACACTGATCGATCAACAAAATTGGCACACTGGAATCCAAGTGTCGACTGCTGTTTGTGGGAAGGGGTATCCTGCGACAAAGGGCTTGTTATCGGCCTCGACCTGAGCAATGAATCCATCTCAGGTAGACTTGACAATTCAAGCACCATCTTCAATCTTCAATATCTCCAATCTCTTGACTTGAGTTATAATTCGCTGGAAGGAAGTATTCCAGTTGCTTTGTTTTCACTTCCATCGTTGTTGGAATTACAACTTTCCAATAACCAATTTTCTGGCCAACTCGATGACTTTCCCAATATTTCTTCTCACCAACTGGACACACTTGATTTGAGTAGCAACAACTTGCAAGGGCCAATCCCCATATCTGTTTTTGAACTCAAAGGCCTTAAGGTGCTATCACTTTCTTCAAACAACTTCAGTGGTTCCTTGCGTCCTCGTGCGATTCAAAAGTTGACGCGTCTTTCATATCTTGATCTTTCAAGAAACAGCTTATCGATAGAATACGATGAAACTGATTTTTCGTTACCCTCTCTTCCCTGGTTATGGACATTAAACTTGGCTTCCAACAAGTTGAAAACGTTTCCTACTTTCTTGAGAAACCAATCTGAATTGGTTCATCTAGATCTTTCTGACAACGAGATTCATGGGGAGCTGCCCAGATGGATTTGGAGACTTCGTAATCTTTACTCGTTGAATGTTTCTTATAATCATCTTGAGAGTCTAGATTTAGATTTACTCCACATGTCCTCTGTGAGTATCCTAGACCTTCACTCCAACCAGTTCGAAGGGCAATTGCAAGCTCTCCCAGCACATGCCATATACTTGGATTTCTCAGGGAATAGATTTAGCTCTCTCATACCAAGAAGCATTGGTAGCTTCCTTCCTTACGCTTATTTCTTCTCTCTTTCGAGCAATAGATTCTATGGAACTATTCCTACATCAATATGCAATGCTACAATGCTTAAGGCTCTCGACTTGTCTCATAATCTATTGACTGGCACGGTTCCCCAATGCTTAATTGAGATGAGTAAGACTCTAGGGGTGTTGAGTCTGGGTAGAAACAATCTTACTGGCAATATTTCTGATACCTTCCCAGACAGTTGTTCTTTGCAGACTTTGGATCTCGATGGAAACCAACTACAAGGAGAACTACCAAAATCCCTGACCAAGTGCGCAGCACAGTTGGAGGTCCTGGACATTGGGAACAACCAGATCCAGGATGCCTTCCCATGTTATTTGAAGAACATACACACGTTGCGAGTCCTGATTTTGCGATCTAACCAATTTTATGGGCCTATCAATTGTTTAGACGCTAATGCCACCTGGTCCATGCTTCAAATTTTGGATCTGGCCTCTAACGAATTTGTTGGCAAGTTTCCGATACATTACTTTCCTAACTGGAAGGCAATGATAGAAACTGAAAATAAGACCCAGTCTCAGCTCAAACACCTCCAATATGAAGTTCTTCCTTTCGGTGTCTACTATCAGAATATGGTAACAGTTACTACCAAAAGTCTACAACTGGAGCTGGTGAAGATCCTAACTATCTTTACCTCCCTCGACTTTTCAAGCAACAATTTTGACGAGCCTATACCAGGAGAATTAGGAGAATTCACAGCCCTATATACCCTCAACTTGTCTCACAATGCCTTTACTGGAAAAATCCCACAAGCTTTAGGCAAGTTGAGTCATCTTGAGTCATTAGATTTGTCAAGCAATAAGCTTACAGGAGAGATTCCTCTTCAACTCGCTGATGGTCTTATTTTCCTATCAACCCTTAACCTTTCATTCAATCAATTGGTGGGAAGGATTCCACAGATCAAGCAATTTACTACATTGCCAGAAAATTCCTTTAAAGGAAATATAGGATTATGTGGCTCGCCTTTGAAAGAAAAATGCACTGAATCGGTACCGTCCTCTCCCACATCTGAAGAATCTCATTCAAATTCTGGGAATGCAATTGATTGGAACTTCTTAAGTGCTGAATTGGGATTTGTTTCCGGCTTTGGGATTCTTGTTGGGCCTCTCATATTTTGGAAGAGGTGGAGGATATTCTACTACAATTGTCTTGACGACATCTTTTTCAAGATGTGTCCTCGGCTATACATCAGAATAGAAAATCGTGGAAGGCGAGCACGCAGGAATAGAGGACGGCAACCACAGAGGAATCAAGGCCGGAGGCGTTAGTGATAGATATGAGGATCGAGTAATGTTGTCAGGTTGTACTCCAATTGTTTTATGGTTTCAATATATGTAAAGCAAATGCAATTGAATGTGAACGTTGTCCTAAGTAAATCTTTTTTTTTTTGTTTTTTAATTATCATCAAGCAACATTATTGAATACTTTTCTGATATTAGATTTGCAACGGATATGAGAGAGGTGCATCGGATGTGGAAGTAAGAACTATCCCGTTGACGCCCTGTATCGAAATGGGTCGGAAAATTAATTTTTGTCACTTAAAAATTACATCTCACAATATAGATATAAACTCCAAATTCTCAATGACACATAAAATTCAATTCGAAATCCAAGTACTCCAATATAGTTAACTAGAACCACCACCAAATCTCAATGACATCAACAACATCCCAAAATAGTACTCAAAGAAAATAAACAGCTTCTTGAAGAAAATCTTCTTATAGACTCTTGTAACCTTGGGCATTTTGCCAAAATATTACTCAAAGTGACTCAAGTTTTTTTATAGGAGCATTCAAGTTACATGGCATGCCAAGATCGATAGTATCGATCCAACTTTCACTAGCTCATTTTGGAGGCAGCTTTTTTAGCTGCAAGGGACTGTTTTGTCTTTCAACTCTGCCTATAATTCACAAACGGATGGACAAGTAGAGAGCTTAAATAAGTGTCTTGAGACTTATTTGTGATGTTATACAAGTACTAAGCAAAAAGGGTGGTGGAGTATGTGGCTGTCATGGGCTGAATGGTGTTATAACACCACTTTTCATTCTTCTTCAAGGATGACCCCATTTGAAGCATTGTAAGCATACTCACCCCCGAGATTGCTATCTTATATGCCTGGTACTACAATGAATGTAGATGCGGATAATCAATTGAAATTTAGAGAAGAATTGCTGAACTTGTTGAAAGAAAATCTAAAAAAGGCCCAAGAGATGATGAAGATCTTTGCTAATAGGAAGAGGATTGAGAGACAATTTCAGGTTGGTGATTGGGTCTTCTTGAGCCTGCAGCCATATAGACATAATTCACTCTCCTTGATGCGTAACCTTAAATTGGCCCCACGTTATTATGGACCCAGGTCATAGCCAAGATAGGAGCGGCAGCCTACAAACTCGATTTACCTGCCACTACTAGTATACATCTTGTATTCCATGTTTATTGTCTTTAGAAGAAACTGGGACAGCAGGTCACTCCCTTACCAATATTACCACCAGTTGATGTCGAGGGAAATATCCGCTTGAGCCTGAAGAGATTGTCGATAGAAGAATGGTTAAAAGGAGAAACCAAACATAAGTCTTGGTGAAGTAGCTGAGGGCTTCACTTGAGGACAGTACTTGAGAAAGCTTGTGAAAATTGAGGGACTTTTACCTACACCTTGTAGGCAAGGTTCTTTAGAAGGAAGGGTGCAAGATGAAGCAATAGTGGAGTTTGAGCTACTTCCTTGTGGACAAGGCTCTTGAAGTGGGTAGGAATTGTCGTGGGTTGTCATAGACGCGGGGAAGTAACAGAAATTTGAAAGGGATGAAACGGTGCGTTACATTTAGTGAAATGGTGCGTTGAGTTCTATTGTAAGTGTTGTAAAACTAGTTAATGAAATTGTGAGTTTAGATAAGTAAAATGGTTAGTTTGTAATAATTCGAACTTTAAGTTAAACAGTGCATTTCATAAATTGTGAGTATACTCTTGTAATCTGTCTGGGCATAAGAGGGGTGGGACGTCTGAGTGGAAGCTATCGAATTGGCTTGATTGTTGATCCCTTTGGAGGTGGGATTTACCTCGAATAAATCCATTCTTTACTCTCCAAGATTACGATACTTGGATTTCTTGAATTCTTGTGTTCATTTCGTTACATTCCAGAGTAATTGTTGTTTGGGTTATTAGCTATTCCCTAACACCATCACCAGCAAACCGCCAGATCTACTCAGATCTACAACGAGAGCCAACAGCACCACCCAAGTACGTCATGAGACCTACCATGCATGGAGGAAATTTCTTAACCACCGTAACCTACCATGCTAGTTTGACAAATCTGAGCCGCTTCATTGTTGGCCTTCTCATCTTCATTCTCTATCATTCTTTCTAGTTTGTTTCCAATTTCTTGATTCCTACACACCCTTCCTTTCTCGTCTCTGAGAATCACCATTCTTCTTCTTCTTCTTCTACTTCTTCTTCTTCTCTCTCTCTCTCTCTCTCTCTCTCTCTCTCTCTCTCTCTCTCTCTATATATATATATATATATTATTCAATTTCTATTTGGTCCAATAGTCCAACGTTGTAGTGCAAGTAAATGTTCCCTTCCACGTTAGATATTTACAACAAAACTTGCCTCAACTGATTATTCTGATTCAATTAACAATAGAAATATATCTTAATCACTTAGATTTATTGTTAATAAAGGTGAAAGAATGGGCCTGGTTAGATGATAAACTATTAAAAAAACGTTCGCTGATTTGCCTTTTTTTTTTTTTTATATGCTTTTAACTTGGCATGATTGCGATGAAAAATACAACATTGTTGTTGTATTTAATGTGATTTTTCTTGGGTGCCAATTGTCTATTTGAATGCAAAAAAAAAAAAAGAAAAAAAAACTAGATTTGTTTTTCTTATTTAATCATGTTAAAATATTAACAGTTGTCTCTTTATTTATTTAATTTTAATTCATGTAGAGAAAAAGATGGAGCGGAAAGAGGGTGTCTCTTTTAACTAAAATAATTAAATTGGGATTTATTCTAATTAAGTCAAGGTGTCTCTTTTCATCTTGTATTAATTTAATCTGTGCTTGAGAAAGTTGTTTCCATGTTGATATGCTGATGACCTGTTTGTTCTTCGTGCAATTTCAATTGTGTGGGATAGACTTTCAGATGTAAGGTATGGAAGTAGGGCATATCATTGTTACAACTTGCTATATATCTGTTTGCGTCAATCATGGAACTTCCATTTTTCTGTAGACAAAAAGGACTTGCCCATGAAGTATTGCATTGGTACATGTGTAGAATGGTAGCTTGGTTTGCAGCAGATGCTGAGATGATACCATTAAAAAGTTGGGATCAGGCAAGTACTGCATCTAATCTTTCACTGTTAATAATAATTTTTGGGTGGAGATAATGATTTGAAGTGAAAAAACACTTATTGCAAGCGCCTGGTACAAACGACGTGTAAACGTGACTGATGTGGAGACACTTGATGAGAGAGAGACCGAGCTGATTGAGCTGATGAGAGAGAGAGACCGAGCTGATGATAGTTGAATAATTCATGTTGTATTCTCCTTGTTGATCAATGTCGGTAAGAGCCAATAAAAAAATACATATTTGTTGTTCTTTTTTTTATGTTTTAATTTGTGTTGTTTTTGTTCATTATTTGTTCTTTGATTGTGTTTCCATTTTATTTTCCTTTTGCCTTTCTATAGGAATAGATATTCTTTTGATTATACGAGGTTATTGCTAAAACAATTTGTGGATTGGGGGTATTTGTTTTCTAATGAATAAAATCATAATAATTAAAGAATATTTTGAGGAGTACTGATTTTGAATGCTAGATGTCAATGGAGAGTTTACCCTTTGAGGAAAAATAAAAATAAGAATATTGAAAATGATCAGAAGATTTTGACTCAGAAAAGACAACAGGGGTCTCATTATTTATTTTCCGGCGGGACAGTGGCCACCGACTTAGATATATGCCTTTCTTGATAAACAATTATACATAAAAAGAAGAGATAAATTTATTTATTTAGATTGAATTTAAATCTTAAGAGTACGTACCTGCTAATAGATTAAACGATAACATGTTGACATTCACATCTCTGCAGAGCACTTAAAAGTGCCTTTGATGTTTATTTGAAATTCAGATTATCTTTCAGTGTTAAAAATTGAATTAAGGTTTATTTGTTTTCTCACTATATGCATCTTCAAATCTTATGATCTTGTTTGGACAAGTTAAAGTAAACAGTGACTTATAATGAAATTGTATTCTTTTTACATACTGAAATTTTGAATGTGCTGCTTCTAATCAACAACCTACCACTACAAGAAATCAAGTATTTTCTAGCGATTTTAAGATCGCCTAAAAAAAATCGCTGTAAATAGTCCTTACTTGTTGCGATTTTTCTTTTGCCACTGAAATCCAACCCAATGTTTTCGAAATGCTGATGCTGAATTTACTATTTATTTATTTGCAGTGACTTTTAGATATTTTGTAGCATTTTTGTCGTCACAAATAAATTTTTTTGACGGTAGCGGCATTTTACTTGCAACGAATAAGAAAATCACCACAATAGATATTTTTGTGACGAATTTATGCTTATTAGCAACAAATAAAAAGTGCTGAAAATGGTATATTAGAAAAATTGTAGAAGACTATTTCCAGTGAATCTTTAGTTGCCGGTAATGAGTAGTTCCAACAATTTTTAAAGCTGCCGAAAATGAGCAATTCTTCAATTGCGGCGATTTTTGGCATTCACTGGTTTAACTTATAATTGAGTAAACAATTGCAACGAACGTTCAGCATAGCAAAAATCGTTGAAAAATATTAAATCTAGCAATTTTAGAGCTAATTTTAGATGATTTTTGGCACTGAGAATGATTGTTTTTATTGTAGAGAGCTTTAATAATGACCCCTGCAAAATTGTGGTTGAGGTGTATATCACAGGTGAAAACTGGAAAGTAATTATTGGCTATGCATGTTTGATAATCTATTGATTAGTTTCTTCTGTCAAAAGCAAATTTAACAACTTGTCCTAACATGTTGTAAATCTTAAAGAAGTGCAGGACTTTTCCAATAACAAAAAGTATTTTATAGAAGGAATATTTTGTTGAAAAAACAATTACTAGAATATCTAAAGTCTTTTAGGCTCAATTTGGATTGAGAAATAATCTCATCTCATTATTATAACTAATTTAATAAATTTTCATACAAAATATAATAAACAATTTAATTTTTTTAAATTCTAAAACAATAATAATATTAAAAAATAATATTCTAATAATATTTTATTCAACTTTTAACTTTCATCTTATCTCAACTTACTATCCAAACCTAACCTTAGTTTCCATATTACTCAATATAGTACCGTAACGTTTGGTTATCATTATCTATAGATGCTTGATAAAATTTGCTTTTATGCTCCTATGGATTAAACTGTGATTAATCAATTTTATTTAAAAATTCATATTAGTTTTGCCCTTTGTGGACGTTAGTAATCTCTAAAACTTTTTTTCTCCCAACTAGGCAAACATGCCTCGCACGTTGCTCCACAGCTAGTTTATTGAAATATACTAAGACATTTATCTCATTTTAGACTTTATTTTAATTTATTTTCAAAATATAATAAGGCCTAATTTGGTTTTACAAGTCTTTCAAATCATCTCATCTCAACATCCAAACATCATTTAAATATAAACATTTTTTAATTTTTAATTTTATATTTTCAACTTTTCAAATTTTTTATCTAATTATTACAACTTTTCCAAATTTTCAAACAAAACCCAATAAACAATTCAAAATTTTCAAATTTTCAAACAAAAATAATATTAAAAAATAATATTATAATCTTCTCTTAATTTTATAATTTTGTTATTCAGGTTTTTTTATTTCCTTTCCCAAAACTCAAACGAGGCCTAAGAGTCTAAGACATTTATAATTTTTGGGGACCTTGCTCTTTGGATGGCCTTAGACAACTACACGCGACTCCTTTTAGAAATTAAGAATATCTCATATGATTTTTGAATAGTAGTGAAATAATTTGTGAATAGTTTGAGAATAATAGTGAAATACTCTAAGAACATCTGAGAACAATTGTGTGTCCAAACTGGCCAGGTTTTGTTTGGGCACATAAGTATTCTCAAGTATTTTCAGATATTTTCAATATTTCATTCTCAAACATAACTCAAACACAATATTTTTCAATTTCAAATATTGAACTTTTCATCTAATTATTATCTAATCATTATAATTTTCTCAAACTTCTAAAAAAAACACAAAGAAATATAATTTTTTCAAATTTAAAAATAAAAGTTATATTAAAAAATTATATTCAACAATTGTTTAACTTTATAATATTTATATTTAAATTTTTTTTCTATCGTTTTCTAAAATTCAATAAAACATCTTGATTAAAATCATTTCGTTATTATTTACATGTATTCAAAAATATAATATCTCAGCTTGGAAACCTAATATAAAGAGATGAATGATAAAAGTGACAAAAAAGAAAGAACTAACATCGGCCTTCCAGCGAGACCCATGAATCCTTCGGGGGTCTCTGGCTATAAGACCATAATCGTGGTTGTGGGTTTCCTTACCAATGGAGGCCCGTGATTCCTTTTATATGTTATGGTCCAGCATATAGCTCAAGTACTGGTCCATTTTTTGGGGGATGTGGTTTGCTTTGCATCTTAATTATAGTTTTTGAAATAAAGAATTTCAAAATATGGTCTTAAACCTGCACACCTTACTAGCTATTTTAGGATCATTTCAAACATTCTTTCTACATCGATGATAAAAATGGAACAGCAAAAGTGAACGAAGAAATTTTTTATGTATCGACACATACAATTTAGTTTTATTAACGCTTCATTTATTTGTCATATTTTTCACCTACGAACTATCATCGGCATCTTTTGCAATTCGATACCAAACAACTATCATCGACATAAAAGTTTACGTCCAAAAGTTGTTTGATGATGACATCCACTATATTTAATAGCTTTATAGTTTCTCTTGGCCTCACATAGTTTTCAATACAATGGTAAAAACCATAGTTGTGAATTTCGTACCGTACAGGCCGGTACAAGTACTATATGTATTTCATACCGGCCAAAATACCAGATGTACCAGCCTCAATTTCGGCCTGTATCGGCCTCAATTTCGGCCAGTTTTTTTTTCAAACTACAAACTTATTTTTTAACTTCCAATTCAGATTAGACTATTTATAATTTATATATATGTATTTATATATAATTTATTTATATATAGACTATTATTTTGGAATATAATTTTTATATATAATTTATTTATATATTGACTATTCCGAAATGTTATCCCGAAACGGTACTGATATCGAAATATTTCGTTCCAATGCTTTGACCGGTACAGTGTCTGGTACGGTATTCAAAACATTGGTAAAAACAGGTCTGAGGAACCTATCGTCCCTATGAAAATTTGAAGAGAGGAATAAAGTTACAAGAAAATGTAGATATATATGCCTCCCATTTTGTTGAGATACTCTCCTTTTACATGTGTTCTTTCTTCTTTGAAGTAGCTAACCCTACTTGTTTTATGCCATTTTTACATTTTTGTATATCACAACTAGTCACTTTTGGCTTTATTTCTTCCTTGTCTTACATTTTATTTTTATTTATGGCAATGAGCTTCGATTGAACTGGATCATGTAATTTTGAGAAGTGAGATGAGAATTTTTAATTTTAGATGAAAGGTTAAAATATTAATTTAAAATATTATTATTGTTTTGAAATTTGAAAAAGTTGAATTGAGATTCGAAATAGTTGAACTGTTTATTATATTTTGTGTGAAAATTTCAAAAAGTTGTAATGATCATGAGATGAGATGAAATGAGAAATCTCATCTTGTCTTTGCCTTCAAGCCTGCAACATTCCCATCTCATTTTCCATAAAATTTCCTATAATTTAGCTAAAAGTACATTCCCTAAAATTTCTTCATAAATTTTACTCATATTTCAAAAACCTCCTACATCTCATTCCATATCATTTCTCTATTCTATTAAAATAATATTTCTCTATTATTTCTTTATTACTTTTTTCTCTACTTCCATTTACAAACTTAACTACTCAATATTTTTTCTTACATTTTGAACTATTACTCAAGTGAATATTTTAAACAAAAATTTAATTTTTTTTGTGGATATGATAATATTTTTTAAATTAAATTTTTTATGTTTTCGTAATTAATTAAATTATTTTTAAAATTATAACAAATATGAGTATGAGAGAAAGTGTAGATGATTAGAATAAAAATTTATTTTATATATTAGAATAAAATATTGATAAAAAATAATTTAGGGGATGAATAGTAATTTCTTATATTTAGGGAACCATTGTTCATCCCCTAAACTTTTTCTCTAAAATAGAGATTGAGATGATTGGAATATTTAGATCAAAATAGTAAAATAAACATCAAATTATAAAGAAGAGAAAAAATGTGGATGCTCTAACAAGAGAAAAAATGTGTTTTAAACTTTTACTTGTTAAAAAGAAGTTGGTAGTCTAAATGCCACATAACTTTTCCTTATTAAATATTGTTAAATATTAAAATAGTCGACGTGATTTTTCTTTTAGACAAATTAAAGCGCAGTTCAAATTCTAATATTGAGCTTTTAATCTTTAAATCCTTAAACCTCGATCAAATCAATCCTTCCATTATTAGAAGAAATCATTAAAAATACTAAAAATCCTTAAGCCTTAAATTGTTTAATTTTTATTCTCTATTTACACTATAAAAAAAAATTGTGACAAATTATTTACGATAAGAATGATTATTTATGACGAAAATAGATTTATTTTAATATGAAATAATTATTTTCACAAAAAATAACTGACCACAATTAAATAGTTTTCTTGTAATGCTAATATGTGTCAAGTTTAGCTTTTCATCTAGTTTGATTTTATATTTACAGACAATTAATTTAATGTTCGAGCAAGTTTGAACTTATTCGCGAGTTGTTTCATTTAGATAAATTGATTATTTATATTTTATCTATACCGTTGACAAATAAACTCTAACTTTTTACTAATAACTTTTTATAGTTTATATATACATATATTCATTATTAGATTCATAAAGATTCAAATAACAAGTTTAATATTAGAAATATGATTTCTTCTAATTTTTTAAATATTCTTATTAACTATGGAGATAATTAATATTATAAAAAATAAATATGAAATTATTCGAATTTAAACGAGTTTATACAAGTCAAGCTTACTTGTATACAAGTGGTATTATTAATAGCTGGTCATAATTTTATGTTAACGAACAACTTGTTAACATTCTTCGAGCAAAATCGAGTTTGAAGGAGTTGATGTCGTGCTTCCTTTACGTTCTTCGATCATACTTCTGTTCAAGGTAGAGAGAGAAGAGCTAAAAAGAGTACTGTTGCAATTGAAAAGTCCCAATAAGTGGTAAATTGAGTAATTCTACATATAATCGTGAACTGCGTAAATGCTGTATAATCGCTTTGAAAAAGAGTGGAGTCTACTATTAAAAAATTAATTTTTTCATGTAGATCTTATATTTTATTCATTTTTTTTAAAGTAATTACGCGATGATTAGATAATTCACGATTACAAATATAATCGAAATTTGGTTTCAAGTTCAGCTAAGCCTATGTGAGAGTCGTCGATATTTGCGCGACATATATAGCATTATTTCTCGTTCCCGCTTGCAAAGTTTAAGCATATATGGGTCAAAATGTAGCAAAAACCTAAGTTGATTGGAAATGATGAATTTAATTATTTAATTTACAGTCTAACAAAAAAAACATATGAACTCGAGGTGATTTGTTGAAGTAAGAGTAACTTACACGTCTTTATAAGTTTGGGTATAGTTTTCTGTTGGGAATGGACCCATTGAATGTGAGATCACACGGACTTAGTTCCAAAAGAAATGAGATCCAATCTAATGATTTTTTAAAGTTACAAGGTAAAAAAATAAGTAAAAGAATCGTAAGACCTATCTCCATCTTAACGAACAAAAAAATAAATAAAGTTGAATAAAAGCTGGCCCTTTCTTCCAAGATTATTAGGATCATCAATGAAAAATATATCTTAGATATTAATTTTCATTGTTCTTAAATATAAGAGCATCGAGGTTGTGATGGGTGAATAGTTTTGATTATAAGTTGAATCCATCATCCAACAAGCTTTATAACATTAGAGCACTAGTAATAGACTTAACAAAGTTATATTTTGATCAAAATTTAACTAGATTGTATAAAAACTTACTATAGTGGACTCAACAAAATTATAGTATTTTTAACTTTGATAATTTTCATCGACCAAATTTGTTGAGTCAAGTTGCTGGCCAAATATTATTTTGATATAAAAAATTTCCTCTCCTGCATGCTATTCGTTTTGTGTGAATTCACAATTCTAAAAAAATTCATCTTCGTTCAAAAGTACGAAGTGTCCAAATTCCAAACTCAACCATAGAAGGTGGCCAATCTCTATCCGTCATCATTTAATGATGTGACATCATTTTGCTAGAGTGATTTTAAATTCTAATTCTTTGTTA
Organism: Juglans regia; assembly: GCF_001411555.2. NCBI lineage: Eukaryota > Viridiplantae > Streptophyta > Magnoliopsida > Fagales > Juglandaceae > Juglans > Juglans regia. The sequence continues at coordinate 26,676,016 of NC_049908.1, forward strand.
TGCATTTATATATGACCCAATGATTCACATTCTAAAAAATCGACTTGCTAGATGGAGGTATCCCAAGTTTATATGCATATGTGCTATTTTACTCTATCAATATGGGATCATAACATACCCCATCCTTTAAGACCAACGACCACGTTGGTCGAGCACTTACTGATCAATTGCCGGAAAGTTTCAAGGAAAAATCCACACATGAAGAATCTGGATCATCACCTCCTGCATGCGTACATTGATCCCGCAAAGAATTCCAAAATAGACTTTTCCAGAAAGTATCCGCGTGGTATTTATGACCCCGATTCTTACGCTTAGAAATGAGCAGAAATAAAGTAGAATGTGCAAGGCAGAATGTGCAAGGCCAGCTCATAGAGACTAGAGAGACTTCTGTGGCCTATCATCATCGTAAACGTCATGCTCATGCAAAGGATAAATTAGCAACTGACCATTAATGGGCTGGTTCCAACTTCCAACCAAGTTGGCTATACTATTACTTGGTCTGCCGAACGTCTGGAAAACGTCTAACAATTCTTTTATATATATGCTACCAATTTCTATTCTACTCCAATTTTCTTCCAACCCGGACCCCCCGGGAAGCTAGCCAGCTTAGAAGGCTTTGCTTGGTTATGTAATTCAGATGAAATTTTTTATTATAATTTATAATTTTATTTTATTTTATAATTTTATAATTTAAAAATATTAAATTATTTATTATATTTTATGTAAAAATTTGAAAAAATTATAATGATAAAATGAGATAAGATATTGACAAGATCCTAATTTGCACAAAATCAACAAAGACATAACACCATGATTTTAGGAAGGAAATTGATAGGGATCCCGCTGGGGGATTCCGCTGATGTCCTACTCCCCCTTTTTTTTTAGTTTTTTTTTTAACATAGTGATTAAGAAAATAATGTTTAATAATATTGTGAATTTTTCACTTTTTTAAAAAATATTTAGAAAGTGTTAAAAAAATGGTGTAAAAAAAAGTGTTAAATATTTTTTGTTTTTTTTTTCACATAATTTTTTAACACTTAAAATATTTTTTAAAAAAGTAAAAAATTCACAATATTATTAAATAACATTTTCTTAATCAATATGTAAAAAACAAAACTAAAAAACAAAAAAAAGTGAGCGGGACATCACCGAAATCCCTAGTATTGTCCATTTAGGAATTAGTCATTAATTTGTAAATATCAATTATTTCCATACATTTATTGTTTCCATACATAGTTTAGCTCTATGTATCTATTTAATTGTCAATCCTTTCATTGTAAAGAGAAAAGTTCAGAAAATACAAAGTGCTTCTATTTTATAATCTTAACATGGTATCAGCCTAAACACAATCCCCAATCGAGACCAAAAATGACCTCTTCTTCCAACGTCACCTCTCCATACCTTCTCCATCCCTCTGATTCTCTCAACCTTTTTGTTGTTTCTAGACTCCTTATAGGAGACAATTTTTCAAAATGGCAAAAAGCTATGATCTGAGCCCTCAATGGCAAAAAGAAACTCAATTTTGTTAATGGCACTCTCCAACCTCCCGATATCAACCCTCCCGAATACACACAATGGAATCAAACAAAGGACATAGTCCTTACCTGGATTCTGAACTCCATCAGCCCATCTCTTGCCAACTCATTTGAATATCACACGGATCCACGTGAAGTCGGGATTGACCTCCAATCTTGCTTTTGCCATGGCAATAATGCTCGTCTTTACCACCTCAAGCACGAGCTTTCCTCCCAGCAATAAAACACTCATTCCATTCATGAGTATTACAATCAGATTAAACAAATTATGGATGAACTCAGTCATCTACAAACTAGCAATGATCTCAAAGATTAGCATATGATGAACGTGTTTTTCAATTCCTGCTTGGCCTCAATGACTCTTTTTCTCAACTCAGATCCCAAATCCTAGCCATGAAACACCTTTCCCCCATTGCAAAAGTTTTTTCTACTCTGTTTCAGGAAGAGATACAGCGGCTCCCCCACATGTGACCAACACTGGCAAACTCCCTAGCCTTTGCAACTCACTTCGGTAGCTACACCAGTCACTTGAAAAGCCCCCTCTGATGTACGGAATGTGGCAAGCTTGGTCATCTTTGCAACAGTTGCTGGCGGTTCATTGGATACCCACTTAGCTGTGAAGCTCGCCCCACTCAACTCCCTTCACTTTTTGGCAAACCACCATCTAGAGTGGCACCGCTAGCCCATCAAGCTTCACTCTCCTCTGATTTGTCGTCGGTACCAGGACTGTCACCAGATCTCTACCAAAAGTTGTTGGACCTCCTCACTCCGAACCCTTCCTCGGCTAATTTTGTCAATAATGCCACTTCCTCTTCTCCCTATTTCAATAGCCACCGTGAATGGGTCATGGACAGCAGCGCCAGTGCCCACATGTGCCACAACCGAATTACTTTTTGTGATTTGAGGAAGCCCTATTCTCTACAATCCGTGAAATTGCCTAACGGCCACCCTCTCTCTATTGAGGGTGTCGGCACATGTATTTTGTCCCCAACCCTAGCTCTTCAAAATGTCTATTTTATCCCTCACTTTCATTGTAATTTATTATCTGTCCATCAGCTTACTAATACCACCTCTTGTCCTGTTTCTTTTCCTTCCACAAATTTTTCCTTCTAGGACCCACACTTGACGAGGCTGATTGGAGTAGGTGAGTTCTGCAATGGGCTTTATATGTACCGACCCAACATCATTATGGCCCTCTCTGTGCAATCTACTGTTACTAAAAACTTATGACACCAATGTTTAGGTCATCCTTCCCGTATTTTTATTCCTCAAATTTTTAATAATTCCTATGTCATTTCTTTTTTTTTTTTTTTTTGAAATAATTCCTATGTCATTTTTTATTGTGATGTTTGTGCTCGTTCTAAGCACACAAGATTGCCTTTTTCTTCTACTGCTAATAAAAGTTCTTTTGCTTTCAATCTAATTTTTTGTGATATTTGGGGTGGTTATCATACTCCTTCAATTTGTGGTGCGTATTATTTTCTTACTATGTTGATGATTTCTCCTATACTACTTGGATCTATCTCATGCATTATAAATATGACGCTTATACAAATCTCATGCATTTTTTTGCACTAATCTAAAATCAGTTCAACACCATCATTAAAATAATTCGAGCTGATAATGGATAAAAATTTATTTCGCATAAATTTCAAACTTATCTTCATGATCATGGCATTATTCATGAACATATTTGTGTTGAAACTCCACAAAAAAATGGCGTTGCAGAACGTAAACACCGGCACCTACTGAATATTGCTCGCAGTCTTCGTTTTCATTCTCACTTACCTTTAAAATTTTGGGGTGAATGTGTACTCACTGCTGCGTATCTCATAAATCGCACACCAAGTCGCATTCTTCAAAATAAATCTCCTTTTGAACTACTCTTCAACACCATGCCCAACTACAATCATCTTCGTGTCTTCAAGTGTCTTTGCTATGCCCAAACCCTTCGTGCTTCTCATGATAAATTTTCTCCTCATGCCTCAGAATGTATCTTTCTTGGCTACCCTAGCACTCATAAAGCATACAAGGTTTATAATCTCGACACTCAAGCCATTTTCTATTTTCACGATGTCACATTCCATGAACACCAATTTTCCTTTTAGAAAATTCCCTATCTTTCAGATACATCTCTTCCCATTCCTCCTCTCCTTGTTCCCAAGCCTATCTTACCATCCACTACTTCCACTATTTCCATTAGTTCCTTTGATCCCTCCTCTCCTTCCCCCTCTCTCCATCCTCGTCGCACAACCACTCGACCAACATATCTCCAAGATTATGTTTGTCTGACCCTACACACAGAGCCTACAGCATCCTCACTTGCTACACAGACCTCAGGTATTGCTCACCCTTTATTTGCTTTTCTTTCCTATTCTCGTTTTCCATCTTCTCACCTTAGTTTTTTACATGCTCTTACTACTTTTGTTGAACCTACTTGCTATTCTGATGCTCTTCGCCATTCCCATTAGCACGAAACTATGTCTACTGAACTCCATGCTCTTGAAGCCAATTCCACTTGGACACTTGAGCCACTCCCTCCTGGTAAGAAACCCATTAGTTGCAAATGGGTATTCAAAACCAAGCTCAAGGTAGATGGTTCCATCGAAAGATATAAAACTCGGCTGGTAGCCAAAGACTATACTCAAGTTGAAGGCCTCGACTATCATGAGACTTTTGCAATCGTTGCAAAAATGACTACTGCTCGGTGTTTATTGGCTGTCACTGCTACCCAGTAATGGATTATTCATCAACTTGACATCAACAATGCATTTTTACATGGCAATCTTGATGAAGAAGTCTAAATGACACCACCTCCCGGTTATTGTCTTAAGGGGGAGACCCGTGTCTGTCGTCTTCGCAAATCCCTCTAAAACCTCAAACAAGCATCCCGCAACTAGTTTTTTAACTAACTACTGTGCTTCTTGATGCAAGTTTTATTCAATCTCAAGCGGGTCACTCTCTATTCACCTTGGTCACTTCCACAAGTATTACCATTGTTCTTGTCTATGTTGATGACATTCTTGTTGCTTGTAATGATCTCTCTCAGATTAACTTTTTCAAAGAAATTCTCTCCATGCATTTCAAAACCAAAGTCCTCGATTCCCTCAAATATTTTCTTGGTCTCGAAGTTGCTCATTCACAAAAAGTCATGTTCCTCAACCAATGAAAATATGCTCTTGATATTCTAAATGATAGTGGACAACTTGGTGCCCGGATTGCTCCCTTTCCTATGGAACAAAACTTGAAGCTCATCAATCAAGATGGCACACTTCTTCCTAACCCTAGTGCATATCGACGACTAGTTGGACGCCTCATCTACCACACCATCATTCGTCCCGACATCATCTTTGCAGTGAACATCCTCAGTCAGTTTATACATGCCCCTCGTGTTCCCCACATGCAAGCCGCCACTCGTGTTCTTCACTACATCAAAGGAAGTCCCCGGCAAGGCATTTTCTTCTCCTCCTCCAGTAGTTTACATGTTACTACTGCCTACATTGATTCGGATTGGGCCAGCTATCCCACTACCCGTCGCTCCACCACAGGATACTTCATCCAACTCGGCATGAGTCCTATTTCCTGCGGACAAAAAAAAAAAAAAAACGACAGTGGCTCGCTCATCTGCTGAAGCTGAATATGGCCGTCACCACTTGCGAGCTCACCTAGCTGAAATAGCTCCTCTCTGATCTTGGCATCTCTCATTTGGAGCCTTTCAGCTTACATTGTGACAATCAATCTGCTATTCACATTGTTCACAATCCAGTGTTTCATGAACACACCAAACATATTGAGATTGACTGTCGCATTATTCGAGATAAGATCTGATCCGGTCTCCTTAGAGCCATGCATACTTCTTCCCATGAACAAATTGCCAACATCTTCACTAAAGCCTTAGGACGGGAACTTTTTCATCATTTTTCATGCAAGTTGGGTATTGCGGATCTCCATGCGCCAACTCAAGGGAGAGTATTGATAGGATCCTAATTTGCACAAAATCAGCAAAGACATCAACAACATGATTTTAGGAATTACTCATTGATTTATAAATATCAATTATTTCCATACATTTATTTGTTTCCATGCTTAGCTTAGCTCTATGTATCTATTTAATTGTCAATCCTTCCATTGTAAAGAAAAAAGTTCATAAAATACAAAGTGCTTCTGTTTTATAATCTTAACATAAGATAGTTTAGTTTTGTATAACCCAATTATCCCTAAATAAATTAGTACATCCAGTCTTATAAGTAAATTTTTTAATACCGTTTCACGACCGTTTTGGTCAATGCACTGGAACGAAATATTTTGATACCGATACCATTTTGGATATTGTTTCAAGGTATATATAAATAAATTAATTATATATGTATAAATTATATTTCAAAATAACATCAATCCAAGTCTTGAAAAGTTAAAACACATTTATAAAACTCAATAATAATACTTCTAAGTTCTCAATCCAACTATTAAAACAAATAATCACTCATCTTCATCACGAAAATGAGAACATGGATTTGATCATCACTTCTCAAGAAAATGTGATTAAAAAAAGTTAAGAAAATAGTCTTAAGATATGAAAATTGTAGTGAAAATTATGAAAATACACTAAAAATACAAAAATATAAAATTTTGACCGATACATTAAAAACCGGCCGGTATTGACCAAAATGTACCAAAATGACCGGTACGAAACACCTATATCGCATGTGTCGGTTACTAGTCTGGCACGATAAATACTGGTCGTACTGGCACAATATTTAAAACTTTGCTTATAACAGTAATAAATAAGGATTATGATAGGCTTACTACTTCCTATCATGTATTTGCTACTCCTTTATTTTTTTTAAATCTTGTTTTACTTAATGGTTAATAGAGTGATTATTAGCGAATTTGTATATTTTTTTAATATTTAAAACAAAATAATAAAAAAATAAAAATTTTAACTACACTTAGTAATAGAATGATAGGAGCGTACTAAGCCTATAATTATCCAATAAATAAAGAAACCTAATAGCATGCGATCTTTCTTACTCCTGCTCTATATGAATCATATCTACTTCCTCATTACCTCTCTAAACATAATCAAGAAATTAAAGACAAACCAAAATGAACACCTTCGTTCACTTTTGATTATGTGCCTCCTCCGCATCCAACCAACCCTCTCCGACGGGCACCTCCTCCCGTAATATAGAGCCCTCCTCTCCGTCAAGTCCTCCATCACCAACGACCCACATCCAGCTCTTTCTACATGGAATGCCTCCACTAATCATTGCACCTGGTTGGGTATCAAGCGCCACCCTTCCCGTCGTCGCGTGACTATCCTCAACCTTTCAGGCCTTAATCTCTATTGTACTCTCACCTCGGACTTGGCTCATCTCTGTTTCCTTTCCAGCCTCTCTATCGCCGCCAATGAGCTCTCAAGGGCCATCCCCGACGAGCTCTTATCCCTCTCCAACATTCGAAGGACTTGGGCATCTCTTTTGAAATTAAATATCTAATTAGCTAAAAAGTCATTGTTTGCTTTCAACTTTCAAAGTAAATTGTGCCTCTACAAGTTGATTCCCTATCAAATTCCCTCCAAAATAGGATAGAAAAATGCCTAGGATTTATATCACTTTCGTTCATCTTTATCCACCCTTCAAACAAGATTACAATGAAATAATTGTTGTGGCAATCCACATCGCTTGCCCGATGCATATACAATCATGAGAGCATTCCCTTTGCAATCATACTCCCACTAGGAATATGTATTTTATTACCTACGGCTTAAAGTGGATGGTCCACTGTGGGCGTTGACCTGCAGTGGAGGAACACGTTGCAACGGAGTGGATCGAGGCTTCAAGCAACACGAGCAAAAGGAGATGTGAGTTTGCAATGGCGTGGAGAAACACAAGGCTCGAGCTGTTAGCTAGTTTGTGATGGTGTGGAGGATCATAGGTGGTGTCAGCGCTAGGGATTTGATTTTGCGTTTGAGAAAACAAGCCGGATTAAAGTTCAAAAAATTACATATGTTTCAGACTTGAGTAATGCTACACACAGTCGTGGAATGCGCAAACGTCGTGCAGTCGCTTTGAAAAATAGTAGAGTTCACTATTAAAAAATTAATTTCTTTATATGTGGGTCTCATATTTATTCACTTTTTTCAAAGCGACTGCACGTCGCTTGCACACTCATGATTGCAAATATAATTTCTCTTTAGACTTTTAGCCTTCAGAAGGAAAAATCGAGCGAAAATTACAAAAAAGCTATGAGTTTTTCTTTAATTACAAAAATGCCATGCCTCTCATATTTCGACCGAAATATACATTCCAGCTGAAATACCAAGAATTTGCCACAATTGACCGAAACACACTAAAATGATCAGAATTTGACTCAGTACAGAAAACCTACCTCCATTGTGCCGGTTACTATTCTAGCACGAAAAATTTCAACCATTCCGACTAGAACGGAACGATAATCAAAACTTTGCCTGAGAATGTAAAACAACAAGATGCAAGACAAAATTGGTAAATGACTTTAGCTACGAAGTAACAATTAACAACAAAGATGCTAATTGCTAAATTTACCGGCATCTACAATTAAGCATTAAGAGACAATAAAAAAATTATAGCTCTTTTCTCCTTGAATTCGATCCTAACCCATTTGAGCTTTCTTCTCGTCAACTATTTTCTTAAAAGAAAAGAGAAATATAAGGAGGATAAGATTGGTCAAGCTGCCACCATCCAAGCCTTCCCATATGTTTATTGCCATTATATATGGTGCTCACTGCATGCACTAGCCAATCTTTTTAAAAAATCTTCTTAAAGATTGCACATGGTAGGGGTGTAGAATGGGTCAAATTTTTTTTCGGTTTGGTCCAAAACCCGGAATTCGAGTATATCTGGGCGGTTATTTGCTCGGATTACAGGTTATCCGTAACCGGTTCGCTTCTTTTTTTTTTTTTAAAAAAAATCCAAATACAGCAAAAATGCTTTTGCAGTAATATTATTTAAGCATCGTCTGTATCTTCATAATAAGCTTATATTTAAAGTAGCAACGATAACATATCCTAACCATAGATCTAAAAGAAATCCTCCAAACTTCGACACATGCATACATACATATATATATATATATATATATATATATATGACTCCTGAACTCAAAGAAATATATATATTCTACCAGAGAAAGCAGCCACGGCGTCGTCCTGAGACGCTGGCTATTATTGCAGAGTTATTTCTCAATCTGATCTGGGGCTGATCCACATTCCCTTTGGGTATGATGATCTTGAGCATGCCGTTAACAACCATAGTCTTGGTTTGTTCCACATTCACATCCTCCGACAGTTGGATCCTTTCCATGAACCTTCCACAACTTCGACTTTCCGCAATGATACCCTTTTGTCTTTGAATTGCACCCTCACATCTTCGTTGTTGTAACCAGCGACACGTGCGTCGAGGATAAGAGTTGTTTCTTGCCAGTACATCTGAAAGTTAATCACAATTAGTATATATTGGCTGGTATTAGTAGCATATCACAACTCGGCACATTTAACAACAGTGAGAGTCAATGGAGCAATAAGGAAGCACGGGATTCCTAGAGGAAAACGGGGGAAAACTCTCACAATATTGCCGAAATCAATGGAGAGACGTTGAGAGGTATTGGAGCTCTAACGGCAACAAGTTCAAACCAAAGTGATGATCCAGCAAGTCCTAAAAATAAGGAAGAATCAGATCAACATGAAGATCTATCAATTTTGGCTAGTAAGCGAGATCCTAATATAAAGTTGTCAATAACAAGAGAATCCAAGATCAATGCCAACTGTAGGAAATCCTATCTGAGGTATACGCAGAAAACAGAGGTATACACCAACTACAAAATCTGCGGATCATATGTCAACATAGCAGGTTTTATGGGATTCATTTTAATTTCTGAATATGGGAGACCATTGTATTAGTCAGTTTAAATACTCTTCTTGTATAGCCTAAGGGTTCACGTTGCCATTCATTAAAATAAGACACCATTTTTTCAAATTATCTTCTCTGTTATTTCCTCTGTTTTATTTTTCTTTACTGTTGGAACGTAAGAAACCAGAGAGATCTATGAATATCATTTAGAATATGCATGCATGCATGCCATGCATGTTTAAAGACACAAACAATGACAGAGAATGGGTCCATGATGTTGGTGCATCCGTGACGGAAACTGCTTGAAATCATCATCGACATTTCTGAAATTAAGAGGGAATAAAATATCATTGTGATTTGATATCTATAAAGGAACCAAAGAACAGGTTTTGCATGGGAGGAGAGTGGAAGAGAGACACTTTACCAGAGATTGTGGTGTCGTGCATGGCCTAATTAGTTATGATGTATGATTATTTATTTTGTTCTTTATAAATTAATATTTTGCATTGTTATGCAACAACAATATTATTTATTTTGCATTTTTATTTATTTTGTTATTTATTTTATTTAAAAAAAAACTTTTAAAAAGTGCTTAAATTATATTTTTAAAAAAATATGGGCAATTTAAACTTGATATCATAATTTTTTTTAAAAAAATATGCTATAAAAATATTTTTAAAGTTTAAACAGTTTTTTTTTTTAAGTATTAATTATCCAGATTAAATCTGGTTACAAACCAAATATCCGGATTTATAGCAAAAAAAAAACAAAAAATTCGAATAACATATTCAATATATCTGCTCGGATTATTTTTCGATTAATTCGGGCGGATAACCGCCCTGCTTTTAGAATCCAGATCCTGTTATGGCTGGATATCCGGATCTGGATCTGAATCTGGATCTGGTTGCACACCCCTACTTTGAACCTACGTGGGGATCTTGGGTGTGACAAGTTAATTGTGGAAGGGGATGCTCAAGTGATCATAAGAGCTGTTAACAGTGAAGAGGAAGATTTATCTTTTATGGGACACATTATTGAAGATATAAAAGAAATTCTCATATGCAGACCAGATTGGTTTGTTAAATATACACATAGAAGTAGTAATGGTGTAGCACATATGTTAGCAAAGGCAGCTTTAAGGTTAGAACCAAATATGGTTTGGATCGAGGAGGGGCCTGATTTAATTTTCTCTCGTGTCAAGAGAAATGCAATGTATTACGGAAGTGAATGAATGAAAGGTTACAAGGTTTATTTCAAAAAAAAAAAAAAAAGACAGAATAAACTTTGGCAGAAAGTGCTTGACTTAGAAATTAGCATAAAGTAGAGTGAGTGTGCAAGAAAGACATAACTAGAAATTAAGCAACCTCACTAAGATAATTTTTTTTTTCATACATTTTTTTTATATCTTTAAATATATATATATATATTTTGTAAAAAAAACATCACAACATCGTTTTAAAATATTTTCTTAATCACTAAATAATAAAAAAAAAAATCGGTAACCACAATCGGTAGCTTTTGTACTTGGGATAAGCATGATTATCCAACTAGAAAGGACCAAATTATATATAAAGTGATGCTCGATCGTGGAAATTACGGACGAAGCTATTGCTGATGAGGTTCCAACTTCCAAGTTCCAACCAAGTTGCGTGCAAGGGCTATACTATTTCTCGGTTGAACGTCTTGAAAACGTCTAAATAAATCTTTTATATTTGAACAAGTTCGAACTTTTCACGAGTTGTTTCATTTAGATAAATAGATTATTAATATTTTATTTAATTTTATAATTTTATCTACACTGTTGACAAATAAACTTTGACTTTTTGCTAATAACTTTTTATAGTTTATATATACTAATTATTAGATTCATAAATATTCAAATGACATGTTTAATATTAGGAACATGATTTCTTCTAATTTTCTAAATATTTTTATTAACTATGAAGATAGTTAATATTATAAAAAAATTTAAACGAGTTTATACAAGTGGATCGGATCGAGTTTATCTGTATACAAGTCGTGTTATTAATAACTGGTCATAATTTATGTTAACAAACAAATTGTTTAATAAATCGAGCAAAATCAAGTTTTACAAGTGGATCTCGAGCTTTCTTTACGTTCTTCGATCATACTTTTGTTCAAGGTAGAGAGAGAAAAGAGCTAAAATGCCTGTTGCAATTGAAAAGCCCCAATCAGTGGTAAATTGAAATTTGGTTGCAAGTAATTCACCTAATCCTATGTGAGAGTGGTTGATATTTGCGCAACAAAGCATTATTTCTCATTCCTGGTTGCAAAGTTTAAGCCCAGGTCAAAATGTAGCAAAAGGAAATGATAAATTTAATTATTTAATTTACAGTCTAACAATAAAAAATAAAAAAATGAACTCGAGGTGATTTGTTGAAGTAAGATTAACTTACACATGTTTTTATAAGTTGGGTACTTTAGTTTTCTGTTGGAACTGGACCCATTGAATGTGAGACATGATGGATTTAGTTCCAATAGAAATGAGATCCAATCTAATGATTTTTTAAAGTTACAAGGTAAAAAAATAAATAAAGATGAATAAAAACTGGCCCTTTCTTCCAAGATTATTAGGATCATCAATGAAAAATATATCTTAGATATTAATTTTCATTGTTCTTAAATATAAGAGCATCGAGGTTGTGATGGGTGAAATAGTTTTGATTATAAGTTGAATCGAACATCCAACAAGCTTTATAACATTAGAGCACTAGTAATGGACTTAACAAAGTTATATTTTGGCCAAAATTTAACTAGATTGCATAAAAACTCACTATAGTGGACTTAACAAAACTATAGTATTTTTTAACTCTGATAATTTTCATTGGCCAAATTTGTTGGGTCCAAGTTGCTGGCCAAATATTATTTTGGCATAAAAAATTTCCTCTTCCGTGTGCTATTCGTTTTGCTTGAGCTCACAACTCCATAAAATTCCTCTTCGTCTCAAAAACACGAATTGCCCAAATCCCAAACTCAACCACAGAAGGCGGCCAATCTTTATCAGTCAGCATTCCAATGATGTGGCATCATCTTGCTAGAGTGCTTCAAGTTCTAGTTCGTTGTTATGCATCTATATATGGCCCAAAGATTCACATCCTAGAAAATCGGCTTGCTAGGTGGAGGTGCCTCAAACTTATATGTATACATACCATTTGACTCCTAACCAATGTGAGACCATAACATTCTGTAATATTTTGATTAGTTGATGTCAATATATATATTTTTTAAATCTAATACCAACTTTAGAAAATTAATGTGTACTTTTTAATAATTAATAAATATTCAAACTAAAATGAAAATGAAAATAAATGAAAATTTCAAAATCAATATTTGAATAGAATAGTAATAAATTTGGAGAGTCTGTTATTTGGTATTGTTGAAAAGTGATTAGCTAAATTTATAAAAGTAAATTCTCTAGCCAAGTTTTGGCCTTTGTTGAGTCTACTACTAACTCTCTTAGTAATGGCATAGCCAAAGTCAAATTTTGGCCAAACTATTGCTAAGTTGCTTAAAAATCTCCTACACCAAACTCAACAAATGTATGTTAAATTTGGCCTTTCACTTTTTCATTAGCCAAATTTGACCCGTCCAAATGGAGGGCCAAATAATTTTTCTTGCACAAAAAATTATTGATTTTGCTTATAATAATGAATCATGTCACAACAATTGGCTGATTTTACTTCTAATAAATAAGTCACTACCTTTCAAAATGGTCTTATGTGAAACCTTGCTAGTTATCTTGAAAACAAGACTGAGTGTTTTTTCAGAATGGGGTCCATTAATTAGCCTTTTTAAAAAATTATAAAAAAAATCAAAACAAAAACAAAAATAAAAAATAAAAAATTCTTGGAGCTCTTTCAAGTAGATCCTTCTATATCAAATATTTCCTTCATATTGCATTCCTGATCAATTCATCCAATAATTAATAATTGGGAGATGTTATGTTTTATAGTAGAAGAATATAACCGTTGTAAAAATATGTCAATTGATAGAATATGACCGTTGTAAAAAAAAAAAAACATTAGAAAATTATATCTGTTGTAATAATATGATTGTTATAAAATTAATGTGTATTTTTTAATAACGAATAAATATTTAAATTATATATTAGAATTAAAATAAACAAAAATGTTAAAATCAATATTTTAATAAAATAATGATAGATTAAGAGAATTTGTTATTTGATATTATTGAAAAGTAATTAGTTAAATTTATAAAATCAAATTTCTAATCAAATTTTAGCCAAATTTTAGTTAAGCACCTACTAATGCTCTTACGAAAGATATGATTGATCGTCTTGACTCACTAGACTTTGTCGAGCAAGAAGTATACTAGGAAGATTCCTCCCCCAATTACATGAACCGTTTAGGTTTACGTCCAATCAATAGTTGAAAACTTCATAACTAAAGAAATTTGATCAATTGCCGGAAAGTTCCTATGGGGATATGTGGCTATATCTTGTTTGAAAGAAAAATCCACACGTAAAGTATCCGCGTGGTATTTATGATCCCGATTCAGAGTTTAACTGCTACATTGACTTAGAAATGAGCAGAAATAAATTAGAATTAGTATGCATGATTTTTTTTTTTTTTTTTCAGATGAGATATTTGTTGATAGTTTTATAAAATATTTTTATAATATTATTTTTATTTTAAAATTTGAAAAAGTTAAATAATTTATTATATTTTATATAAAAATTTAAAACAAAAATTTACAAAAATTATATAAAATAAAATAGTTTAATTTTATGTGACAAAACCAATTCACAGAAAGACTGATATGGCCTACCATCATATGATGCTCATGCAAAGCGCCAATTAGCTAATTAATGACCATTAATGAGCTGGTTCCAACTTCCAACCAAGTTGCGCTGGCTATATTATTACTCGGTCCACCGAAAGTCTGGACCGAGTTGCACACTAATATTAAGGTATTTATTGAAACAATACGAATTGAGGATAAAAATAATTTTTATAAAACAAAGAACGTTATTGTTTTCTCAAAAAATTTAAAAAAAAATTTCTTTTATTTATTTATTTTTTTGTAATAAAAGTTATTTTTTAAAAGTTATGTGAGTATTATATATGCTACCAATTTCTATTCTACCTCCAATTTTCTCCCAACCCGGTCCCCCCAAAGAATCTAGCCAACTTGTAACAATAATAACGTCTCGTTTAGTTTTGTAAATCAGATAAAATATTTTATTGAAAATTAAATAAAATATTATTAAAATATTATTTTTAATATTATTTTTATTTTATAATTTGAAAATGATTAAATTATTTATTTTATTTTATGTGAAAATTTAAAAAAATTATAATAAATATATGAGATAAGATAAATTGATCAATTGCGGGAAAGTTCCTATGGGGATTATGTGGCTATATATTGTTTGAAAGAAAAATCCACACATAAAATATCCGAGTGGAATTTATGACCCCGATTCTTATGTTGAGAGTTCAACTCAAAGTTTTGAAATCCGTTTCGCCGGTCATTCCATTCTTGAGAGTACTTGAGGTACTCTCACTACTATTTTTTATTTTATTATTACTTTTTACTTATTTTTTATTACTATTTAATATTTTATTATTACTTTTTTATTACTTTTTTATTACTATTCACAAACATTCTCAACACTTCTCAACACTTCTCACTACCCAAACGTAGCAAGTCTATCGTTTTGAGATAGACATTTAATAGATAAATTATATTTAAAAATAACATCAATATAAGTTTTAAAAATATTCATAATTAAGAAATTTAATAATATTTTTAAATTTAAATCTTAAAATACACATATATGTAAAACACATTTATTAGTATATTTATTTTATTTTTAAAACCATAATAAACACACGGACTTGCTTGCATGAGTCTTGTGTCTGAGTTTTAAAAACACAAACTTTTATTAGACTTCCAAACAAAGATGGAGTTGGTCCAATCACGTGTGGATGACAAGTCAAATATTAAAAGTGTTTTGGCAGATATAAGAAGATGTGATAGTTAACTGGCCTTTAAAAATATAATTTTATTTCTCATTTTTCAGTTGATTTATAAAAAGATCATTACTTTAACTTCATTCAAAAGTTAAACTTAATTTCAGACCGGAGTTGATTGAAATTGATCGAAACGGCCAGAATTTGACCCAAAATGGAATAGGTACTTATCTTGTGCCAGTTACTGTTTCGGGACGGAAAAATTCTGACCATTCCAATTGAAACGGAATGATTTTTAAAACTTTGGTTTAGATTTAAAAATGAGCAGAAATAAAGTAGAATGAGTATGCAAGAATTTTTTTTTGTTTGCAAATGAGATATTTGTTGAAAGTTAAATAAAATATTATTTTTATTTTTAATTTTGAAAAAATTAAATAATATATTATATTTTATATAAAAAGGCTTCTGTGGCCTACCATCATCGTAAACGTGATGCTCATGCAAAGGACAAATTATCTAATGACCATTAATGAGCTGGTTCCAACTTCCAACCAAGTTGCATGCGTTGGCTATGTCGACCGAACGTCTGGAAAACGTCTTAACAAATTCTTTTTATATATGCTACCAATTTCTATTCTACACCAATTTTCTCCCAAACCGGTCCCCCCGGGAAGCTAGCCAGCTTGTAACAATAATAACGCTCGTTAAGTTACGTAATTTAGATGAAATATTTTGTTAAAAATTAAATAAAATATTATTATAATATTATTTTTAATATTATTTTTATTTTATGATTTGAAAAAGATTGAATTATTTAACATATTTTATGTGAGAATTTAAAAATTTTTTAATGAGTATATGAGATAAGATGAGATGAGATAATTTACTTTAGTGTAACCAAACCAGCTCTAAATAAATAAGAACATCTGGTCTTATAAGTAAAGTTTTGAATACTGTTTCACTACTATTATAAGGCACTGAAACGAAATATTTTGATACCGGTACCGTTTTGAGTATTGTTTCAATATAGTCTATATATAAATAAATAAATTATATATATGTATAAATTATATTTCAAAATAACATCAATGCAAGTCTTAAAAAGTTAAAGCACATTTATTAAACTCAATAATACTTTTAAGTTCCCAAACTAACTATTAAAAAAAATAATCACTCATTTTCATCACGAAAATGAGAGTAGGGATTTGATCTTCAGTTCTCAAGAAAATGTGATTAAAAAAAGTTAAGAAAATAGCCTTAAGATATAAAAATTAGAGTGAAAATTATGAAAATAGATTAAAAATACAAAAATATGAAATTTCAGCCGATACACTGAAAATCGACAGTACTGACCAAAACGCATCGAAATGACCAGTAAAAAACTTCTATCTCTCCTGTGCCGGTTACTAGTTCGGCACGGTAGATACCGGCCGTAGCTGCACGGTATTTAAAACGTTGCTTATAACAATAATAAATAAGAATAATGATAGGTTTATTATTTTATACCATCTATTTACTATTCCTTTAATTTTTTTACTTAATAATTAAGAAAGTGACTATTAGTAAAGTTGTATATTTTTTAAATTTTTTATTAATTATTAAGGATGTTAAAAAAATATTTATAACAAAATAATAAAAAAATAAAAATTTTAAATACACTACAGAACAATAAAAAAGAAAAAAAAAAGATACTAGGGTAGTAACCTGTTGTTTTTTTTTTTTTATTCAAGTAACCTGTCGTTATTCAATAGATAAAGAAACATGCGATTTTTCTCACTCCCGCTCTATATGAATCATATCTACTTCTTCGCTACCTCTCCAAACCAAATCAAGAAATTAAAGAGAAAAATGAAAATGCAATTCCTCCTTTCGCTTCTGCTTCTGTGCCTCCTCCACGTCCATCCAACCCTCTCTGGCAGATACCTCCTCCTGGAACACAAAGCCCTCCTCTCCGTCAAATCCTCCATCACTGATGACCCACAATCAGCTCTTTCTACGTGGAATGCCTCCACTAGCCACTGCAACTGGGAGGGTATCACGTGCCACCCTTCCCGTCGCCGCGTGACCGCCCTCAAGCTGGTTCACCTTCAACTCTCTGGTACTCTCTCCCCGGACCTAGCTCATCTCAGTTTCCTGTCCGAACTCTCTTTCTCCCTCAATCAGCTCTCCGGGGCCATCCCCACCGAGCTCTCTTCCCTCTCTGCCCTCCGCATCCTCAATCTCTCAAATAATGAATTCAACGGTAGCTTCCCCTCCCAGCTCTCCCTCCTCAAGAACCTTCAGGTTTTGGATCTCTCTCACAATCGCATGACAGGTGACTTGCCCTTGGCCGTCACCCAAATGCCCGACTTGCGCCATTTGAATCTAGGTGGTAACGACTTCTCAGGTCGGATAACGTCCCAGTTCGGGCAATGGAAATTCTTGGAATTCTTGGATGTATCCCGTAACAGTCTCGGAGGTCCTATACCGTTGGAGATTGGAAACTTGACCAACCTCAGGGAGCTCTACATTGGATACAATATGTACGAAGGTGGCATACCCTTGGAGATCTGGAACCTATTGGAACTAGTTCATTTCGAAGCCAGTAACTGTAACTTATCCGGCGAGATACCACCGGAGATCGGGAACTTGGTGAGCTTGAAATCCTTGGACTTGTCTTATAACGTTTTTACAGGCGCTATTCCTGAGTTTATTGGCGACATGCCGGAGCTGGAGGTGTTGGAGTTGTTGGACAACAACTTTACCGGGATCATTCCTCAGAGGCTGGGAAAGAATGGGAAGCTTCAGTATCTTGATCTTTCATCGAATAAACTGACTGGTACTCTGCCTCCTGATATGTGTTTTGGGAATCGGCTTGAGCATCTGTATACTGAGGAAAATTTATTGTTCGGTCCGATCCCGGACTCGCTCGGGAGGTGCGAGTCGCTGTCTGAGATCCGAATGGGGCATAACTTTCTCAACGGTTCAATGCCAAGTGACCTTCTTGGTTTGCCCAATCTCACCAACGTGGAGCTGCAGAATAACCGTCTGACCGGGAAGTTTCCCATTTCCTCGAGAATCGATTCTCAATTAATTTCGTTAGATATTTCTGACAACAAGATTCATGGGGAGCTACCAAGTTGGTTCTGGAGACTTCCCCATCTTCAGATTTTGAATCTTTCTCATAATTGTCTAGAGACTGTAGACGTGAATTTAAACTCTCAGACTTCCCAAACCGGATTTAATATCCTAGACCTTAACTCCAACCAGCTCCAAGGGCAACTTTCAACTCTCCCACTAGCTTTTTGAATAAACCCATACCGGCGCACGAATCACCATATGGCGACGCGCTCTGTTTTCTTCTCTGTCTCAAGGAATAAATTTGACGGGACTATTCCTATGTCACTGTGCAATTCTAGACATCTTGATGCTCTAGACTTGTCCCATAATCACTTGACTGGCACGATTCCCCAATGCTTAATCGAAATGGGTACAAGACTAAGCATGATGGATTTAGGGGGAAACAATCTTACTGGAGTAATTCCTGATTCCTTTTCAGACTCCTTATGTTATTTACAAACTTTGGTTCTGAATGGAAATCAACTGGAAGGACAGCTACCAAAATCCCTAGCCAAGTGCAATACATATTTGGAGGTTTTGGACGTTGGGAACAACCGCATTCAGGATATCTTTCCATGTTATTTGAAGAGCATAGACACATTGCGAGTCCTTATTTTGCGATCTAATCAATTTTATGGGTCTATTAATTGTCTAGACGCTAATACCACCTGGTCCAACCTTCAAATTTTGGACCTGGCCTCAAACCATTTTGTTGGTAAGTTTCCAATACGTTACTTTTCTAGCTGGAAGGGAATGATAGTAAGCGAAAATAATGCTGAACTTGACCATTATGTAAGTTATGCCCTCACGCGGAAGGCAGTGCCAGTTTACATCTCTCAAATTAGGGTCAATCTTACATTAAAAGGTCAAGAATTGGAGTTCGTGAAGGTCCCAACTATCTACACCTCACTTGACCTGTCGTGCAACAGTTTTGACGGACATATACCTGCAGAAATAGGAGAATTCAAATCCCTATATGCCCTCAACTTATCACACAATGCTTTTACAGGTCAAATCCCACAAGCTTTAGGAAACATTACTGCTCTTGAGTCACTAGACTTGTCGAGCAACAAGCTTATTGGAGAGATTCCTCTCCAACTTGCAGATGGTCTTATTTTCCTGGGAACCCTTAACCTTTCGTTCAATCAATTGGTGGGAAAGATTCCACAGATCAAGCAATTTGCTACATTTACAGAAAGTTCATTTGAAGGAAATATACGGTTATGTGACTTTCCCATGAAAGAAAAATGCATACATGAAGAATTGGGACCGTCACCTCCTCCATCTAATGAATCTCACCGGAATTCAATTGATTGGGACTTCTTAAGTGTTGAATTGGGATTTGTTTTCGGCTTCGGGATTTTTATTGGACCTCTTATATTTTGGAAGAGGTGGAGGAAACGCTACTATAAACATGTCGACGACATTGTTTTTAAGATGTTCCCTCGGACATACATAAGAATAGAGAATCATCAAAGGCGAGCACATAGGAATCAAGGACGACAAGCAAGAAGGAATCAAGGTGGGAGGGATTAGTGACAGATACGAGGAGCAATGCTCAATGATGTCAGGTATGTCTCCAATTGATTTTTTGGTATGCAATTAAATGTTGTCCGAAGTGATGTATTATAAATTAGCAATATTGTTGAAATTCATGAGGCATGATCTCTTACATGGCCAGGCCACCCAACTTGAACTGGATGTATAGATCATTACAAAGTTGTTCTGGGAAGTCCTAATTGAGAAATACTACTAAAATAAGAAATATCAGGAAGCAATATGGCCTCGATCGTTGTGGGAATGAAGCCATAATTAAATGTTTTACTCACGAGGTAGAAAGTAATATAACAAATTAAATTTTGTTCAATGAATAATCTCACATTGGCTATGGACAAGGTCTTGGGCATGTTTATAAGCAATGAGCAATCCTCATCTCATAAAATCGGTTCTACAAGAGATGATTGCTCATTGCTTATAAACATGCCCAAGACCTTGTCCATAGCCAATGTAAGATTATTCCTCAACAAATTTATATAAGTTTCTAACAGTATTGGCGTTACTTTATTTAAGAATTTAGACAAATTTAGCAAAATATATGGAACCACTTTCTGGTTTGCATAACTTGTACGTAAAACTCTCCGCATTGAATTAGCTAACTTTCCTCCATACCATTAATTACGAGCCTATAATCCGCGCATTTGCACGGATCGTTATTTATGCTGAATTTTATAACTATAAATAGTTTACTATATATAATCACTTTCACAACTATTAAAAAAAATATATCAAATATATATAAAATAGAATATGAATATATAAAAGAGTTCACTTTACCAATAAATATTTCATAATCAATTTATAATATTAAAATGTAATATATATATATTAAAAAATGTAAAATAGATTATATTAGTATGACACACAAAACATATGCTCCACCTTGCCAATTTCACTACACTTTTTAGTTTTTAAAGAAAAGTTGAAAGGAAGTCTAAAAAAAAAATATTCCTACGCAACTGGAAATTTAAAGATCCAAAAACAAAACTCTGAAAAGGACAACAAATATTTTCCGGATGATCTTCTGAGGAGTAAAATTAGACTCCCAAGAATGATTCAGAATTGCTCCTTTCCATGTCGCTCTGAACTAGATAAGCGACTTAGAGGCATCTGACTCTGATGAAAATCCAGCAGGTCCAACTAAAATCAAGTGTTGAACATGAGCGGGATGCTATAGATTAAAAATAAATAAAAATTAGTATCAAAATTCAGAAATGATACTTTATATTAATTCTAGAACTCAAACAATGATGGGAGGAAGCGATTACCTTCAGAGCGTATTTAGCTGCAACGTACCCTCCAAATGAATGTCCAAGCAATCTAAAGTTGCTAAGGTTTTTGGCTTTTCGTCATTCCTCAAAGGAATCAATGAACCATGCCTCAGTTCCTGCATTGCCGATTGCAACAACAAACTCAACCTATATTCTATTCATGTGCTATAGTATCTTATCCCATCTTTATAAATAGGTAGTATATAGTGACTTCTGTGACTCCATGACTGCGTGAAAATGGTATTGTGTTAAAGCACCTTGTACTCTGATTGAATGAGATTGACGCCGTCTCTCTTAGACACTTAAAGTCACTTTCAGTTCCACGAACTACTTCACTTCCACACTCGATTCACTTCCATAGACCCCTTGACACGACTTCAGTTCCACGAACTATTATTTATTTATGTAACAGTGCTAGTTAAATTTGTTGGGAGTTTTAGCTTAAAGTTGTTTTAGCTAACTTTTACATAACTCAATCCTAAGAGCATTGAGCATTGGTAATGGCCTAACCAAATGTCTATGTAAGTCCATAATTTAGCTATATGTGAGAAAAAACATTTATGTTGAACTAGCCAATGGTCCAAAGCTCAACATATGAGTTACAGTAATTTTTGAGGGCTCTCCATTGTTGGCGAGTCACTGTTCACCCTCCATCAGACTATTTTATTATTTTCATCAACCTTTCCCTTTATCTTTCCCCCTCGTTCTCTTCTCTCTCTTCAACCCGCAAGCTTCCTAGTTCTGTTGCCTCTCGAGTCTTCATCCCTTGCTCCTCCTTCGACCCTCTTCTCTCCGAGGTCGTCTTCTTCCCCATCTTCTTCCAAGCCAAACAAGTGATATCTTTTGAGAGTTGAAAACCCTCTGGCCAACTTCTGTCTCCTGGGTGGTCTATTAACACCTTTTTTGTTCAACTTCCGTCTCCCTCTCTTTCCCAATAATAATTTAGGGATGGGTTTTTGGAAAAATGTTTGCGGACAAGGGAAAGAAACCCAAGGTCCCAGAGATGGTTGAGGTGGCGGATTCGATGACATTGACGATGTCCGCTTTCTCCCCTTCGAGAAGTTGTAGGAGGTTCAGGATGAGCTATTAGCTATCTAGCTGTGAAAGTGTTTGTTAGTTTAAAGATATCTAGTTGTGCTTGTTGGGTGGAAGAAATGTTGATATTATATGTTTGTTAGTTTCATAAAATTCTAATTTGATCCTTAACTATTAGCTAAAACTAAAAAAGTTGATATAATATTATATTATTATTTTGACTTGAAGATGACTAGTCTAATGTGGATTCACCAAGCCAAAAGTTGATATTCTAGCCAAACTTTGGACCTAGCCATTGCCAATGCTCTTAGAGCATCTTTATTGAATTATGCAAATACAAATCCAATGAGAAGTTCGGCTAATAAACCCTAAAAATAGTCTACATTGGATTATGTAAATCCAAAAGATATAACTTTTAGCTATAGTATTTTAGGATTGATGGTTACATTTGGTGAGTAACGTTACATATAGTCGTGAAGTGCGTAAGTATTGTGCAGTTGTTTGAAAAAAGAGTGAGGTCCACTATTAAAAGATTAATTTTTTTTATGTGGTTCCAGTATTTATTCACTTTTTTCAACGCAGTGCTTGCACACTCACAACTGCAATTATCATTTTTCATATTTGGTGGTCATTGTAACTAGACCAAATTGATTAAAAAATATTTTCTCTCTCCTTTGATACTCCCTCCCGACCGCATTTTCCTTTCTTCCTCCCGCAATATTTCCACTCCATTTCTTCTCCCTCATTTTTTTCTTCCTTTCATTTCTTCATTTCTCCATACCACCTTCCCATCGCAGCACCTACACATTCACCCACGGTACAGAAGGCCACCAGAGGCAAGAAATCACTTGGTCGACATCAACTCCTAACCCCTCTCTCTCTCTCTCTCTCTCTCTCTCTCTCTCTTGCCTTGAGGTGTCTAAATCTAAACCCTAATATTTCATAGCCCTTCTCTCTTCGTGTTTATCTAGAATTTGCCTTATCCATCTCGATCTCGATCAATTGCAGGTACGAGCCCTAGTGTTTCCCTGTTCAGTTGGTGTCACACTCCCGTACATGAACAGTGGTGGAGTGAAGTTATTGTGGGCTTTGGTTGTTCCTGTTCGTTGTATTGGACTATGGCCATTTCTTTTATTTTCAAGAAGGTCATGAGTCGGGCCATGGCCCATTTAACGTTGTTAGCCTTGATTGAGTTGTCTTTATTTTTAGAGTCTTGTTAAGTTGGCCTAGGGCCCACAAGTTAGTAGAGGGGAGTATTTGAAGTGGTTTAGGACGTAATTGTAAGCATGGAGAATCTGAATACAATTGTTTCAATTTTGCTCTCAACTTTTCTCTTTTATGGGAGGCTAGGTCAACCTCTGACCATTTTCTTTACATTTTCTCTCTTATTTTTTAGTTAACCAAACACTACTAATCAGGTGTGTTACAGTTGGTTCTAATATTCATATTCGTCGATACTTGTTGTCCTGTTTGGAACTATGTTATCTGATAATTTCAAGCTATCTAAGTTCAATCGATTTATGATTTTTTTTTCAAAATACACTTTCATATCAAATCAGTGCATCCATCACCATCTTACAGTTATCAAATGCTCTTAACATTTGTTCAAACGATAAATATAAAAAGTTTCTCTGTAACTCATGATATTCTAAACGGTGTGCCAAACGTTGTCAAAATGGTACTCAAAATGGTACTTTTGGGGAGGAATCAAGAGAGAAAAATTCACAAATACGAATGACGTCTACGTTTTGTAACTTGCGATAGTTCCGACAGATAAATGTAACTTGTGTAATAATATATTTAGATCAACTTATTGGGTTGTATCATGTGTGTATAGAGAAAGAAGGATGTGCTTCTATTATCAGGCCGTGTTTTTATGTTACTTGTTCTGGTCACCTCGACTCGAATGACTCTTACTTCAAGCTGTTACGATATAACCTGAAATATGTTCTAGTTTTTCATTGAATTTCGTCTTATTGAGGAAGTACGTTGATGTGTTTGCTGGTTAAGGAAGTCTGAATGTGGAAAACTTATGAGAAAATTGACTATGGTCAATACATATAAGTACTTTTCATTTCACATTTCTTAATATTTTGTAATCTTTTGGGTTTTCCTATGAATCTCTGTCTACTACTACCATGCAGATATATATTGCTATGAGTAGATGTGATCTAACGGTTTCTTTCTATATTATGAATGTGGTATTGGGTCTGATATTACTCATTACTTTTACGTTTTACCTCCATTCTGACTGCTTCTTATGTCTCTTAGGGGAATCATAATTTGTGTAACTTGATATTTGGAGAATTTGATGTGAGAATTTGATTTTGATTTGCAATGTTGATGTCTGATGTATGATCTTCCATTTTTTCCCATTCTACATACCATTTTTTCTGATTATGAACATTGTTCATACAGGGAGGTTGCTGGTTTTTCTGCTATTTGCAGATTCTCAGGGTGAAGGTGTCAATATTGAAGTTTCTTTTATGTCCGAACAGGCTGCCTTCTATTTGGGATCAAGTGACAATCTATAGTCGAAAGATGCCCCAATAGATGCACTCTGTTTCTTTGTATTACATATCAGGCCATGCCTTGTTTTAGTGTATTCTACTGTGTTTTAATTTCCAGTGATGGGCTGATTTTGTTGAATTATATGTAGAATTGTGAATGCGAATTGTGGAATTTTTGGTAATTTAATAATATTTTATTATTATTTTAGCTAATAGATAGATAATTCAATGTGACAATATGTTTTAAGTGAAATAGCTAAATGCAAAATTATGTGATATTATGCAAATTATTACTTTGCATTTGCATAATCAATGCAAAAGCAAATTCAAGGAGAAGTTTCATTAATAGACTCTAAAAATAGTCTATATTAGATTATGCAAATCCAAAATAAATTACTTTTAACTACAGTATTTTAAGATTGATAGTTATATTTAGTTATTACTGTAGCTAGACCAATTTGATAAAAAAATACTCTCTCTCCTTCGATACTCCCTCTCCCGAATGCTGAGAGCGAATCCATGGTAATGTCGACCAAGTGTGAACGCAAATGCCAAAAACCATGGGAAAATATAACGTGTGGCCCAGCTGAAAAATAGATAATGATATATTATACTTTATTCGATATGTTATTAACTTATTCCTTCGCATTATCACTTTTCCTAAAAATAAAAATAAAAAGAGACATTCAGCAAATTATTAAAACAGTAATGCTAGATAACACGTGCATTTATTTTTTTAAAAAATTGAGTCTATTATTTAAAAAATATTTTTGTAGAAATATTAAATCTAACTACATTTTTTAAAAGAGTACACGTGATTTGATCAATTTGATTTTTATATCATTGGTCTTTTTAAATAGATGTGAAACATGCATTATGTGACTATTGAGATTGCCCATTTCAACATTATAATTAACAATAGTATATGTTTAACATATAGTTTGTCTAATTTTAGTGGTTGTCTAGCCACATATGATGGAAATACATGGGGTTAGGTAGCAAATTTGTGATTGGGCATGGTCCTTATTTTTTGTGATGGATAGTAACATTAGTGATGGGTTGACTTTTGGAGATGTGTACATTTTTGTGATGAGCTGAAATGTATTGAACATTAGTGATAACTTGTATTTTTCTCAATGGTGTTTTTTTGAGGTGAAAATGTAATAGACAAGTATTTTTTTCAATGGTGTTGTTTTAAATATTTAGAATGTATTTATTGCACTCCAAGATCCATCAACATATTTATCCAAGTCTCATATTGTATAACATTAATATTTCCATGTAACTCTTAATTTTAAAAAAAAATTAATAGAACAAAAAAATTGAAAAAAAAATATTATTAAATTTATAATATTTTATTATTATTTTGACTAATAGATAGATAATCCAATATGAAAATTAGTTTTGAGTGGAATAGCTAAATGCAAAATCCTGTCATACTATGCAAATTTTACATTTGCATTTGCATAATTCAATATTAAAATTTGATCCGTAATATTTTTTAAACTTTCACTATCTAAATATTTTATAAAATACAATGTCAATGCTCTAAGTTGAGTACCACTAAATGCAGACTTGGTTAGCATAAAGTAATGAATATATAAATGAATCTTATATATTTATAAATATATGTGTGCCTTTCAAGTTGTAACATTTCAGCTATTACCAAATATGTACATGAATGTCGTGGCTTACTCTCATCTTTACTCTTTTCTACAAATTTCCTAAAAACGATAGCAATATCTTTATAGTAGGCCCCTTTCCTCACATCCTCGATAGCAAAACCACCATCAACAATCAAAACAGCAACATTGTGCACGTCCAATGTTCACCACACTAAGACAATGGCCAGTGTCAACCGCCACAACCATAAACCGATACTCAACACCACATACCCAGTCCAACCACAAACAACCCATGTAAAAACCCATGAATGGTTCTCTTTTTCTTTTTGTTTGTTGTGGCATGTGGTCTATATACATAATCTTCTATGGTTGTCGATGTGTTCTGTATAATCTCCTCCCCTGGCTTTGGCCAGCCATAACCCTCACTTTTCCCTTCCTCTCAATAAGCCCACACCAATCTCTTCTCCTTTTCTCCATCATTTTCTCAATCTAACTTGCCATAGCAAGTTGAGTAACTGCCCCGCCACTAATATTGGCTAGCCACCAGCTTTGTTGCACCTTGTTCCTCTTCCGGTGAGTCTTGGACCATTCTGTCTCTTTGCCCCTGGTTTTCTCGAGTGAATATATGTTTCTTTTTGCTGTCAAACCCATACTTACACCAAGGCTATGTTTAGGCACTTAGATGAGATGAGACTCATCTAAAAAATTTTCATAATGTTCTTCCCTAATATCACTCAAACAATAACACTTTTTAATTTCAAATTTTAAAATTTTTCATCTAATTGTTACCTAATAATTAGTATGAAGTCCAGTTCTTTTTTTTTTCGTTATTGTTTGTGTGTGTGAAGTCATGGCCAGTGTAGAAGCCTAGACAAAAAAAAAAGGCCTAGCCCCTCATCCCTAAAATGGCGCTATTTTGTTCTAGCGGGGAAGGGGGCATGAAACACTATTGCGCCGCACCTCTCCCTCTCTTCCTTCCTGCGCCACATCCCTCCCCACGCCCCTCTCTCCCTCTTTGCAACCCGTGACCTCCCTGCATGCACCTCTCTCTCTCTCTCTCTCTCTCTCTCCCTCGAACAATCTACTTCCAATAATCATCATAGTTATCCATGTTCACCGACAGCAACATTAGGTCATAAGGGATCACCGATCTACAACACAACCACCACGAGCAGCACCGTCCATGGTTGACCACGTTGTTGTTTTACAAGCTAAAAAACAAATCAAACACATGCTCCTTCGCTTAGATCCACCGTTGTCAACTGACCTTGATGACAAGTGGCTGATATCTCTCATTGTCGTGCACGACAAACCCATGTACTGCAGCCATGAAACGGTCATCCACAACAACTCAAACCGAGGCCCACTACCATAGCCCAGTTCCACCTCCGGCAGCACATTCCTTGCCACCTTTCACTTCGAAAACCACCCAAATATGCTGTGGCAAGATTTTCCTCTGTCTCTCTCCTTCGTGAACATCACCTTCCCCTTCCCTTTGATGTCTATTGTGTTCTTTGCTTTAGATCGGTGACCTCTGTTTGTGCTCTATTCAGTAACCCACTACAACTTTTTTACCTCTGTATCTCACTGTGTTTCTCTGTTTTCCATGAATCGTCGCATGCCAAGCACCACCACAAACCACCTCCCTCGGTTCTCCCTCATTCCTTCCTTATGCTCTCTTTCCTTTCCCTTTCACCCTCTCTGTTTCAGCTCCTCCGTGAGCACCATCGTCGTCGTTTGCCACCTTTCGTCACCTAAGCTCCTCTGTCTCTCTCTCACCTTCTCATTTTTCTTCCCCTCTCTATGAGCACTGTAGTGCACTCTCTTCCCGCTCTATGAGTCACTATCATAACTCTAGCCCACCACCTTGCTCGCCACCAACCATCCCACCTTATCCCTCTCAATCCTCGTCACTCTCTGCCCCCTTCAACCCTCTCTCTGACCCATAGCCCCTTCAACCATCTAGTAGTAACGCGTCAAGTACATTTGATTTTGATACATGGGCGGAATGGTACGCGTGGTCTAGC
Organism: Juglans regia; assembly: GCF_001411555.2. NCBI lineage: Eukaryota > Viridiplantae > Streptophyta > Magnoliopsida > Fagales > Juglandaceae > Juglans > Juglans regia. The sequence goes on from NC_049908.1 coordinate 26,704,521, forward strand.
CGTAACGATGGTACAGAAGAAGCAGTTCTTCTTTTGAGCATGTTGATGGAGGAGCAGCAATCCCATGCCCCACGTCGTATGCCCAGGCCACAACAAAACATTGGCTTGCGTGGTAATCAGTACATCATCGCAGTACTAAATGGACATCCTGACACCTGTTATGAGATGTTCCGAATGGAGGTATATGCATTCCGGGCCTTATGTGATCATTTACGTAGAGATGCAAGCTTGCGTGATTCGTCACGAGAGGTCACGGTTGAGGAAGCCTTAGGAATGTTTTGCTACACCGTCGGGCATGGTGTCATTCAACGAAATGCAGCTAACTTGTTTCAACATTCGGTTGAAACTATAAATCGACATGTGTACCACGTAATGCGTGCATTATGTCGTCTAGCGCGCCGTGTGATTAAACAGAGCCAGACAACTGGGGTGATGCCTTATATTGAAGGAAATCCAAGACATTATCTATGGTTCGAGGTAAATATTTGCCATTACATGATCTACTTTCTCGCTTAAAATTCTACATATGTCAAAAACTGTTTGCAATACGATATTTTGGAATTTATGAGAATTTAAAATGAAATCTGCAGAAGTGTCATGGTGCAATGGATGGGGTCATGATCGACGCAGCTGCACCGGCTTCCGTAGCAAATGCATACTTAAATCGGTATCACAGGATTACCCAGAATGTCTTGTGTGTCTGTGATTTCGATATGAAATTCACATTCGTATACGCCGGGTGGGAGGGTACAGCCCACGATGCTCGTGTTTTAATTGATGCGTTGAGGCGTCCGAGGAACAATTTTCCATGGCCTGAAGAGGGAAATTTTTACACATTATTTTATTTGTACGTTGAAAGTTTGCGAGAATTTGGATTCTTCAAACATTATAAATTTTCAGGTTATTATTATCTAGTAGATTAGGCATTTCCCTGTACCGAAGGATTTATGCCACCGTATCCGAGGGTAAGGTACCAAAGATCTGAACGAAGAGGCTCTCGTACCTTCCAAGGATATAAAGATCTGTTTAATTATCAGCACGCATCCATTCGGAATGTCATTGAACGAACATTCGGCGTATTCAAGAAGCGTTTTCGAATTTTAAATTTAATGCCCCATACCTTCCAATTCGGCAACGATATCTTATTATTGCATGTTGTACGATCTATAACTTTATCCGCATGGTTACACCTAATGATCTGGATTTTCTAGTATATAGCAATCCAGATGATTATCCAGGAATGGATACAGATCAGAACACCAGTGAAGATCCTCATGTACCTGACATGTCGACTGCATAAGCACAAGCGATGGCCGTAAGAAGAGATGCTATTGCATTACCTATGTGGGAGCATAATTATGGTCAACAAGGCAACACCTAATTGCTAGTATGGTGTTGCAATATTTTTGTTACGTTAGTATGAAACAATAGATTATCAATTCGGGACCCTTTATTTACATATATCGATGTTTAATATGTAAATAAATTATTAAATAAAATGTGTTATGCTCCCTGTAGTATTTTTCTCCACTAATTCAATAAAATTTTTTTTTTCAAGAAGGAATTTACATACAAAATGTAGTGGAAATTCTGTTTTTACATGCATTGACTCATTTAAATAATAAAGTGATATTCTTATTGACTCAAGAAATATTTTATACAATCAAATAAAAACTTTAGAAAATATATATAATGGCACTTGATACTGCTAATTTTACTCAAATCATAAATAAGAAATAATAGAAATAATGAAAAGTGATGAAAATAGTGAGATGGTCATATAAAAAATAAAGGGAACGGATAAAAAAAAATTAAAGAAAAAGTAATATGACAGATAACAACAACAAATTGTATGGACTTGTGAATAGTGAATACGTGTATGAACATCAACTTATTTCCATAAAATCCGTGTGATTTGGTGCGCCTCTCAACGGTTCCCCATTCCAGATATTTTTTTTCCAGCGTTGCATTGGCGCCAGATCACGGAATCATTTCCATTTTTATTACCGTAACGTGAACAGTATAAAATAATGATAGTACTCACTTCTTTTACAATTTATCATAAATATATCTAAATTCATCTTAACATATAAACACATTTTAAATTTATTTTAAATAGACTCCACCAAACTCATTCAACAATCTCAACTCACTATTATTTATAAAAAATTTAACTTATTTTAACTCATTTTAATATCTAAACGCAACTTAAGAAAATTTGTTTATTTGATATTGTCAAAAAGTAATTAGTTAAATTTATAAAATCAAATTTCTAATCAAATTTTAGGCAAATTTTAGTTAAGCACCTACTAATGCTCTTACGAAAGATATGATTGATCGTCTTGACTCACTAGACTTTGTCGAGCAAGAAGTATACTAGGAAGATTCCTCCCCCAATTACATGAACCGTTTAGGTTTACGTCCAATCAATAGTTGAAAACTTCATAACTAAAGAAATTTGATCAATTGCCGGAAAGTTCCTATGGGGATATGTGGCTATATCTTGTTTGAAAGAAAAATCCACACGTAAAGTATCCGCGTGGTATTTATGATCCCGATTCAGAGTTTAACTGCTACATTGACTTAGAAATGAGCAGAAATAAATTAGAATTAGTATGCATGATTTTTTTTTTTTTTTTTTCAGATGAGATATTTGTTGATAGTTTTATAAAATATTTTTATAATATTATTTTTATTTTAAAATTTGAAAAAGTTAAATAATTTATTATATTTTATATAAAAATTTAAAACAAAAATTTACAAAAATTATATAAAATAAAATAGTTTAATTTTATGTGACAAAACCAATTCACAGAAAGACTGATATGGCCTACCATCATATGATGCTCATGCAAAGCGCCAATTAGCTAATTAATGACCATTAATGAGCTGGTTCCAACTTCCAACCAAGTTGCATGCGTTGGCCATGTCGACCGAACGTCTGGAAAACGTCTTAACAAATTCTTTTTATATATATGCTACCAATTTCTATTCTACACCAATTTTCTCCCAAACCGGCCCCCCCGGGAAGCTAGCCAGCTTGTAACAATAATAACGCTCGTTAAGTTACGTAATTTAGATGAAATATTTTGTTAAAAATTAAATAAAATATTATTATAATATTATTTTTAATATTATTTTTATTTTATGATTTGAAAAAGATTGAATTATTTAACATATTTTATGTGAGAATTTAAAAATTTTTTAATGAGTATATGAGATAAGATGAGATGAGATAATTTACTTTAGTGTAACCAAACCAGCTCTAAATAAATAAGAACATCTGGTCTTATAAGTAAAGTTTTGAATACTGTTTCACTACTATTATAAGGCACTGAAACGAAATATTTTGATACCGGTACCGTTTTGAGTATTGTTTCAATATAGTCTATATATAAATAAATAAATTATATATATGTATAAATTATATTTCAAAATAACATCAATGCAAGTCTTAAAAAGTTAAAGCACATTTATTAAACTCAATAATACTTTTAAGTTCCCAAACTAACTATTAAAAAAAATAATCACTCATTTTCATCACGAAAATGAGAGTAGGGATTTGATCTTCAGTTCTCAAGAAAATGTGATTAAAAAAAGTTAAGAAAATAGCCTTAAGATATAAAAATTAGAGTGAAAATTATGAAAATAGATTAAAAATACAAAAATATGAAATTTCAGCCGATACACTGAAAATCGACAGTACTGACCAAAACGCATCGAAATGACCAGTAAAAAACTTCTATCTCTCCTGTGCCGGTTACTAGTTCGGCACGGTAGATACCGGCCGTAGCTGCACGGTATTTAAAACGTTGCTTATAACAATAATAAATAAGAATAATGATAGGTTTATTATTTTATACCATCTATTTACTATTCCTTTAATTTTTTTACTTAATAATTAAGAAAGTGACTATTAGTAAAGTTGTATATTTTTTAAATTTTTTATTAATTATTAAGGATGTTAAAAAAATATTTATAACAAAATAATAAAAAAATAAAAATTTTAAATACACTACAGAACAATAAAAAAGAAAAAAAAAAGATACTAGGGTAGTAACCTGTTGTTATTCTTTTTTTATTCAAGTAACCTGTCGTTATTCAATAGATAAAGAAACATGCGATCTTTCTCACTCCCGCTCTATATGAATCATATCTACTTCGGCATTGCCTCTCCACACCAAATCAAGAAATTAAAGAGAATAATGAAAATGCAATTCCTCCTTTCGCTTCTGCTTCTGTGCCTCCTCCATGTCCATCCAACCCTTTCTGGCGGATACCACCTCCCGGAATACAGAGCCCTCCTCTCCGTCAAATCCTCCATCACTCATGACCCACAATCAGCTCTTTCTACGTGGAACGCCTCCACTAGCCACTGCACCTGGTCGGGTATCACGTGCCACCCTTCCCGTCGTCGCGTGATCGTCCTCGACCTCTCAGACCTTCAACTCTCTGGTACTCTTTCCCCGGACCTGGCTCATCTACGTTTCCTCTCCAACCTCTCCGTCGCCTCTAATCACCTCCACGGGGCCATCCCCGCCGAGCTCTCTTCCCTCTCCGCCCTCCGCATCCTCAATCTCTCAAATAATGAATTCAGCGGTAGCTTCCCCTCCCAGCTCTCCCTCCTCAAGAACCTTCAAGTTTTGGATCTCTATGAAATTGGAATGACAGGTGACTTGCCCTTGGCCGTCACCCAAATGCCCGACTTGCGCCATTTGAATCTAGGTGGTAACGACTTCTCAGGTCGGATAACGTCCCAGTTCGGGCAATGGAAATTCTTGGAATTCTTGGATGTATCCAGTAACAGTCTCGGAGGTCCTATACCGTTGGAGATTGGAAACTTGACCAACCTCAGGGAGCTCTACATTGGATACAATATGTACGAAGGTGGCATACCTTCGGAGATCTGGAACCTATCGGAACTAGTTCATTTCGAAGCCAGCAACTGTATTAACTTATCCGGCGAGATACCACCGGAGATCGGGAACTTGGTGAGCTTGAAATCCTTGGACTTGTCGAATAACGTTTTTACAGGGGAGATTCCAGCGTCGTTTGCCGAGCTGAAGAGCATGAGGCTGCTGCAATTGTCTGAAAACAAACTTCACGGCGCTATTCCTGAGTTTATTTGCGACATGCCGGAGCTGGAGGAGTTGCAATTGGGGGAGAACAACTTTACCGGGATCATTCCTCAGAGGCTGGGAAAGAATGGGAAGCTTCAGCTTCTTGATCTTTCATCGAATAAACTGACTGGTACTCTGCCTCCTTATATGTGTTTTGGGAATCGGCTTGAGACTCTGAATACTGAGGAAAATTTATTGGTCGGGCCAATCCCGGACTCACTCGGGAGGTGCGAGTCGCTGTTTAAGATCCGAATGGGGCACAACCTTCTCAACGGTTCAATGCCAGGAGACCTTTTCGGTTTGCCCAATCTCAGCATCGTGAGGCTGCAGAATAACTGTCTGAACGGGAAGTTTCCCATTTCCTCGAGAAACGATTCTAAATTAATTTGGTTAGATATTTCTGACAACAAGATTCATGGGGAGCTACCGAGTTGGATCTGGAGACTTCCCCATCTTCAGTTTTTGAATCTTTCTCATAATTGTCTAGAGACTCTAGATGTGAATTTAAACTCTCAGACTTCCCAAACCAGGTTTAATATCCTAGACCTTCACTCCAACCAGCTCCGAGGGCAACTTTCAACTCTCCCACTGCATTTTCGACCCATAATCAAATACAGTTTCACCATAGTTTCAAGGAATAAATTTGACGACACTACTACTCCTCTGGTTCTGGGGACTATGACCGCTGTTTTCTTGTCTAGGAATAAATTCGACGGGAATATTCCTACGTCACTGTGCAATGCTACATTCTATGCTATAGACTTGTCCCATAATCGCTTGAATGGCACGATTCCCCAATGCTTAATTGAAATGAGACTTCTACAGGTGATGGATTTAGGGGGAAACAATCTTACTGGCGTAATTCCTGATTCCTTTCCAGACTACTGTCGTTTACAATCTTTGTTTCTGAATGGAAATCAACTAGAAGGAGAGCTACCAAAATCCATGGCCAAGTGCAATAAAACGTTGGAGGTTTTGGACATCGGGAACAACCGCATTCAGGATACCTTCCCATGCTATTTGAAGAACATAGACACATTGCGAGTCCTTATTTTGCGATCTAACGAATTTTATGGGTCTATTAATTGTCTAGACGCTTATACCACCTGGTCCAACCTTCAAATTTTAGACCTGGCCTCAAACCATTTTGTTGGTAAGTTTCCAATACGTTACTTTTCTAGCTGGAAGGCAATGATGGGAACCGAAAATTCTGAGTTTGAACATCTGCGATATGATATAACGCCAGATCTCGCCTATCAAATTATGGTAACAGTTACATTAAAAGATCTAGTATTGTTGTTGGAGAAGGTCCTAACTATCTTCACCTCACTTGACCTGTCATGCAACAGTTTGGACGGACATATACCTGCAGAAATAGGAGAATTCAAAGCCCTATATGCCCTCAACTTATCTCACAATTGTTTTTCAGGTCAAATCCCACAAGCTTTAGGAAAGTTGACTAGTCTTGAGTCACTAGACTTGTCTAGCAACAAGCTTATTGGAGAGATTCCTCTCCAACTTGCAGATGGTCTTATTTTCCTATCATACCTTAACCTTTCGTTCAATCAATTGGTGGGAAAGATTCCACAGATCAAGCAATTTACTACATTTACAGAAAGTTCATTTGAAGGAAATATACGATTATGTGACTTTCCCATGAAAGAAAAATGCATACCTGAAGAATTGGGACCGTCACCTCCTCCAGCTAAAGAATCTCACTGGAATTCAATTGATTGGGACTTCTTAAGTGTTGAATTGGGATTTGTTTTCGGCTTCGGGATTTTTATTGGACCTCTTATATTTTCGAAGAGGTGGAGGAAACGCTACTATAAACATGTCGACGACATTGTTTTTAAGATGTTCCCTCGGACATACATAAGAATAGAGAATCATCGAAGGCGAGCACACAGGAATCAAGGACGACAAGGACGAAGGAATCAAGGTAGGAGGGATTAGTGATAGATACGAGGAGCAATGCTAGTCAATGATGTCAGGTATGTCTCCAATTGATTTTTTGGTATGCAATTAAATGTTGTCCGAAGTGATGTATTATAAATTAGCAATATTGTTGAAATTCATAAGGCATGAACTCCTACATGGCAGGCTACCCAGCTTGAACTGGATGTATAGATCATTACAAAGTTGTTCTGGAAAGTCCTAATTGAGAAATACTACTAAAATAAGAAATATCAGGAAGCAATATGGCCTCGATCGTTGTGGGAATGAAGCCATAATTAAATGTTTAAGTCGTGAGGTAGAAAGTAATATAAGAAATTAAATTTGAATAAGTTTCTAACAGTATTGGCGTTACTTTATATAAGAATTTAGACAAATTTAGCAAATATATGGAACCACTTTTTCTGGTTTGCATAACTTATACGTAATACTCTCCACATTGAATTAGCTAACTTTCCTCTGTACCATTAAATTATTATTTCTTTCTTCAATTTATTATTAATTCATCTCTTTATTGGGAGAGAAAGTAGAGCGCAATCAAATTAAGGAAGTGTGGGAGAGACAAAATATTAATCTATTATTTAGTTATGCAACAGTGCAGTTAAGTTTGTTGGGAGTTTTAGCTGAAAGTTGTTCTGTAATGATGAAAAGTTTCACCAAGGTTTAGAAGCACAAGTTGGAAAAAACGAACTTTAAAATTTGTACAAGGCCACAAGCATATGGTCGTCTTTGAGGAAGATTCAGAGATACCCAAATGAGCCAAAAGATAAGGGGATTGAAGTCAATAAACCAAGAAAAACACGTAGAAATTTAAGGCTCCGTTTGGATTTAAAAATTATTTCATCTCATCTCATCTCATGATTACAATTTTTTTAAATTTCTTCAATTGATCAAGCTTCCTCGTTCTGTTCCCTCTCAAGTCTTCATCCCTTGCTCCTCATTCGTCCCTCTTCTCTCCGAGGTCGTCTTCTTCCCCATCTTCTTCCAGGCCAAACAAGTGATATTTTTTAGAGTTGAATGACAAACGTTGTCAAAATGGAACTTTGGGGAAGGAATCAATAAAGAAAAATCTACAAATACGAATGACATCTACGTTCTGTAACTTGCGATAGTTCTGACAGATAAATGTAACTTGTGTAATAATATATTTAGATCAACTTATTGGGTTGTATCATTTGTCTATAGAGAAAGAAGGATGTGCTTCTATTTTCATGCCGTGTTTCTATGTTATTTGTTCTGGTGACCTCGACTCGAATGACTCTTACTTCAAGAGGTTACGATATAACCTGAAATATGTTCTAGTTTTTCATTGAATTTCGTCTTATTGAGGAAGTACGTTGATGTGTTTGCTGGTTAAGGAAGTCTGAATGTGGAAAACTTATGGTCAATACATATAAGAAGTAGTACTTTTCATTTCACATTTCTTAATAATTTTGTAATCTTTTGTGTTTTCCTGTGAATCTCTGTCTACTATTACCATGCAGATATTGCTGAGTAGATGTGATCTAACGGTTTCTTTCTATATTATTAATGTGGTATTGGGTCTGATATTACTTTTACGTTTTATATATGTCTCTTAAAGGGGAATCATAATTTGTGTAACTTGATATTTGGAGAATTTGATGTGAGAATTTGATTTTGATTTGCAATGTTGATGGCTGATGTATGATCTTCCATTTTTTCCCATTATGAACATTGTTCATACATGAAGGTTGCTGGTTTTTCTGCTATTTGCAGATTCTCAAGGTGAAGGTGCAACATTGAAGTTTCTTTTATGTCTGAACGGCCGCCTTCTATTTGGGATCAAGTGACAATCTATAGTAGAAAGATGCCCCAATAAATGGACTCTGTGTTTCTTTGTATTACATATCAGGCCATGCCTTGTTTAATTTAGTGTATTTTGCAGTGTTTTAATTTCCGGTGATGGGCTGATTTTGTTGAATTATACGTGGAATTGTGAATGCGAATTGTGGAATTTTTGGTGATAGATAATTATTATTATCAAATTAGAAGAAAAAATATTATTAAATTAATAATATTTTATCAAGTCGGTGAAGTCTACACACATCTTCCACTTGCCATTCAACTTTTGTACTAAGACCACATTGGAAAGCCATTTCGGGTAATGGGCTTCCTAAATGAATCTCGCAGCCAGTAGTCAGTCGACCTCCTCTGCTATTGTGAAGTACTTCTCCTCGATGAAGCTTCGCCTCTTTTTTCAGATCTTCCTTGCGTCGAGGTTCACACTCAAGCGATGTTTTATTACATTTCTATCGGTCCTAGGCATATCAGCATGGCGACAAGCAAATACCTCCTGATGTTCAACTAGGAGCAATATTAATTGGGACCTCGTTCCGCTACTCATCCTCATCCCTAATCTCACCCTCCTCTCCGAATGAATGATGTCCAAGGATATCAGCTCAAAGGACTCATTGGTCTCTCTGATAGCCTCATAGCTTGTTCCCTGCTCCGAGCACAAGCCTTGCCACATGCTCCTCTATCTCTAAGGGTTGTTATGTCTTCTCGACTTGCGGGTGCATCTTCTTGGTTGTGGGCCATTCGGAAGCGAGTCGCAGTTGGAGTATAAAAGGCATGCTAATGCTGTTAGACCAAAATAATTTTGTATCACACATATGATGCCACCTTTGAATGCATATTTTGTAGCCACTTGCGGTGACGACACTCTAGGTACTTGCAAGGGTGGAAGAAAGGGTGGCTGGGTGTGAATGTGTCGCCACCGATGCCAAGTCAGAATCTCTAGAACTAGAGAGTAGTGAGAAGTTAGAGAGAGTGATCTAGTTCGTAACATGCATTTTTCTCGGCCTCATGTTCTCTCCTCGTTGGGGTTCTATCCACTCAGACTGCCATACTATCACATTCAATGCGGCAACCCCTTCTCAGCAACTGGGTCTTCTATCAATATTTCCTACACGCATGCCATGTCAGTGTATTTAATGCAGCATTTCCTCTTCGCATGTAATATCGGCAGGGCTCCACCCGCATCTGCCATGATCTAGATCTCCCCTACAAAAGGTTGGGTCAGGCTAGGCACACCTGAAGCTCAAGGCAAGAGGCCTTACAGGTATAGGCCCGAGCTCAGAAAGGGGAGGAATATCCCTTCCAATCTTTTTTTTATTGAAAGAATTGAAGACTTCTTTTTTTCACTCGTCGAACTTTCTATCATCATCATTATAGTAAACATACATTATTTATCCTATTTTAGACTTAATTTAATTTATTTTCAAAATATACTAAGACATTTATAATTTTTAGGGGCCTTGCTCTTTGGAGGGCCTTAGACAACTGCCTAATGGCCTAACCATGGACTTGGCATTGGTAAAAAGATAAAGATGAAAAAGAATATTTGTTGGACAAATTTTAAAACTTTGATTACATCAGACTCCTAATTTAATATTCGAGCAAGTTCAAACTTGTTAACGAGTTGTTTGATTTAAATAAATAGATTTTTTATATTTTATTTGATAATTTTATCTGCAATGTTGATAAATAAACTTTGAGTTTCTACTAATATCTTTCTAAAGTTTTATACACCAATATTAACAATTAGATTCATAAAGACTCAAATAACATCTTTAATATTAGGAACATGATTTCTTATACGTCTTTTTAAAATATTCTTATTATAATGATGGAGTTAATCAATATTATAAAAAATAAATGCGAAATTATTCGAATTTATATGAGCTTATACAAGTCGAGCTGATCTGTATAGAAGTTGTATCATTAACAATGAAGGGAAATCTTTGCGTTGGGACTGAAGTCAAAGGGTAGTGTGATGTAGTGTCGGAGGTTCTGGAAATGGAAAGTTGTGATGGGCATTTTGATAATACTCTTGATGGTGCTAGTGGTTTGGAGTACAATTCTAATGGTGAGGTGGTGGGTAGGGGGCATGAGGTGACGAAGGAAAAGGCTTATGATTTTGACCCGAAGCCTTCTGGGAGTAAAACCAAATGGAACGAACAATTGACCCATTGTGTTCGACATTCGCAGCGGGTGACTACCCGCACCTCTAAGCTTAATTTATGATCTAGGATGGTCTAGAAAGAGACTTAAGAGTTTAGTTAAAAAGTATCGGGCGACAGTTGTGGCAATTTTGGAACCTTTTCACGAGGAATAAAAAATGCAATGACTGGCGGTTCTCTTTGAGTTTTCGAAGTATTGCTGTAATGAGTGTTCAGGGGGTAAAGCGTGGCTTTTCTGGAATGATGATTATGAGTTTGAGGTACTTCATATGACTGATCAATCCCTTTCGGGTTGGTTTTGTTTGGGTCCTAATCGAGTTTTGGTGACCTTTGTTTATGCCAAATGTACTCAGTTAGAACGACGTGGTTTATGGGGTGTGCTTGAAAGTATTTGTACTGTAGAATCTCAGTGGTTGGTGATAGGGGATTTTAGTGCAATACGCTCGGATTCAGAACGTATTGGGGGGCATCCACATCCATTGTCAGCAATGTCTGATTTTAGTGTAAGCTTGGATAATTGTGGACTTGTAGAGATGAGAGTTCAAGAAAGAAGTATGTCTTGGTGTAATGGCCATGAGGGTCGGTTCCGAAGTTGGGCCTGATTAGACCGAGCGGTGATGAATATTGCTTTCTCTAATTTATTTGGCATGGCTTATATGGAATATCTGATGAGGAAGTCATCTGATCATTGTCCCATGGTGGTTCATTTGTGTCTGCCGAGATACTCGTATGGTCCTTCTCCTTTTCGCTTTCAAAATATGTGGTGCTCGCATGAATCATTTTTGAAGTGTGTGGAGGACGTATGGACTCGACTAGAAGTAGGCCGTAGTGGTTTGTATAAACTCGTTGCTAAACTGAAGAAAGTGAAGGCTGCTTTGAAACTTTGGAACATGAATATTTTTGTCCGTGTGGATCTCTCGATTAAGGCACTAGAGGAGAAGGTGGAGTTCCTCAATTTCTAACTACAGGATAGACATGATCCAGATGTTGAAGTAGAATTTTTGCTTGCTAAATAGAAGTTGGCAGAATGGAAAGCACGACAAGAAATTAGTTTGGCTAAAAAAGCAAAGAGGAAATGGTTACAAGAGGAGGATCAAAATTCCAGATTTTTTCATGCGTCTACTAACCAACGTTGGAAGAATTCTTTTGTGGCGTTCATCAAACTTATGGATGGAACTATGCTGTCAATACCGGAGGTTATTCACAATGAGGCAACAGATTTCTTTCAGAATTTTTTGTCCTCAAGGCCAATTGTCCAGCCTGCGAACCTTTCAGAGTTGGTAAGTCCTACGATTTCAGTTGATGAAAATAATATGATTTTCGAGAGCCTGACGGTAGATGAAGTTAGAGCAGCAGTCTTCTCCATTCTGAAGCATAGTTCGCCTGGACTGGATGATTTCAGATCTGGTTTTTATATGTCTTTTTGGGAGATTGTCAAGGATGATGTGGTTGAAGTAGCGAGAGATTTTTTTAGTGGTGCGACGTTACAAGGTTATACTCGTCTTCTTTTATTGTTCTGATCCCAAAAGTGCCGGACCCAAAGAGCTTCGACAAATTTAGGCCTATTACTCTTTGCTTTGTGGCTTATTAAAGTTTTTCTAAGATTTTGGTTAATAGGATGACTAGTTTGCTGTCGAAGCTGATTTCACAGGAACATGGAGCTTTCATTCCTGGGTGTAGTATTTTTGATAAATTTTATGCTTACTCAGGATATGGTTCAGTCATTACACAAAAAGATCCAAGGTGGCAATATTATGTTGAAGGTCGATATGGCTAAGGCGTATGACAAAGTTCACTAGGAGTTTCTTTTACAGGTCCTTAGTAGCTTTGCTTTCAAAGATAAATTTTGCAAGTTCATTGCGGAGTGTGTCCAATCTCCTTGGTTTTCTATTATGCTTAATGGAACCTACAAAGGCTATTTTCATCCTTCTAAAGGTTTGCAGCAAGGTGACCCACTTTTGCCATATCTTTTTATTGTTATGGAGGAAATTCTTTCTCGACTTTTAGCGACTAAATTTGGGGAAGGATGGATTGTCAAGTTTTACCATCCAAGAGGTGCTCATTTGGTTTCGCATTTACTCTATGCATACAATTTGTTGGTTTTCGCTAATGGTGATGCAAGGTCGTTTCGGATGTTGTTGCGGGCCTTTGAGAAATATGAAAACTAGTCGGGCCAATTCTTCATGACGGAAAAATCTTCTATTTATTTTTCAAAGCATATCAACTTAGCAAGAAGGTGTGAATTGTTGAGAATTTCAGGATTTGTGGAAAGGTCCTTCCCGGCTACTTACCTTGGAGTACCCTTAGTGACTGGGAGACTCATGGCTAGGTCAATTGAGCCACTAGTTAATAAAATTTGTGATAAGGTGTGATAAGGTGGCAGGTTAGAAAGTTAGGTTGCTGTCTCGAAGAGGTCGATTGATCTTGCTGAAGTATGTGCTTTCTAGTATGGCCACTCATTTATTAGCTCTGCTTAGCGTTCCATTGGTTTCTTTGAAAACAATAAACTCCATTTTATCGACTTTCTTTTGGGGGGGAGAGCAATGGCAGGGTTTAGAGGAAGTGGTACCCTTGGTCCAAGATGTGTTTGCCGACTCTGGAAGGGGGTTTGGGACTTAGAGAGTTTGTGGACGTACAACGATCCCTCCATATGAAATTTGCATGGCGCTTGTTGATGTTGGATAATCTATGGACCCGGTTCTTAAAGGCTAAATATGTGAAACATGGTCATCTAACTCTCACTAAAAATACACCCTCTTACTCACAGTTCTGGAAATCGGTGATGAGCATTATGCTGAACGTTTGTGATAATATTTGTTGGCGTATTCAAGAGGGCACAAAGTCATTTTGGTTTGATCAAAGGCTCGAGTCTAGGCCATTATACTTACGTGTTCACACAATTATAAATCATTTGCTTCAGATTAAGGAGTGTTGGGGGAATTTTGGTTGGAATTTCGAATTTTTGGGGGAGTTGGTGGGTAATGAGGTTCTAGGGGAGATTATAGGGGAGATTATTAGTTCTGTTTCTGCAAAGAGGGAAGGGGTTGATTGTCTCATTTGGAAGCCGATGTCGAATTGAGTTTTTTCTTCAGAGAGTGCATGGGAGGTGATCCATTTAAAACAAGAGAAAATTACAGGTATGGAGTGGATTTGGCATAAACTTTTACCAAAAAAAATCTCGTTGTGCATGTGGCAAGCTTGGTTTCACTATTTGTCAGTGGATTCTAGAGTATAGAACTATGGAGTGCAACTGGCTTCTAGATGTGATTGTTGCAATGCTAGGAACGTGGAGACTCTTGAGCATGTTCTGTTCTCTGGCGAGCCTGCAACTCAGATTTGGGAGAGAGCGACACTGGAGATGGGACATCCGTTTATGTTTGTAGGAACTTGGTGGGGACTCGTTCTCCATTCGTTTTCATAGGACAGGAAATCTTCTCCAAGGGGCATTTTGATTGGTCTGTTACCCACTATTATTACTTGGAGACTGTGGCACCGTAGGTGCAAAGTGCGAATGGAAGGAGTTGCTTGCTCGGTGGAAGAAGTGTGGCTTTCCATCAAATTTTGGCTTAGGAAATTGTTTATGGAACATACGAAGGGAGGGTCCATTTCACCTAGTGATGAACGGGTGCTCACTAAGCTCGATAGTCCACCGGTTCTGAATCAAAGATGCAGGCCACGTCTGGTTGCGTGGAAAAAGCCAGCTAGTGGATACATGAAGCTGAATATGGATGGGTGTTGTAGGGGCAATCCGGGTTCTTGTGGGGGAGGAGGTGTGATCTGAGATGATTTTGGTAATGTTAAAGGTGCTTTCTCAGCTTGTTTTGGGCAGGGAACGAATAATGAAGCCGAGTTTCGTTCTCTACATACGGGAGTGGTGTTTTGAAAAGAATTGAGATTTTTTAATCCGGAAATTGAGTATGATTCTAAAATAATAGTTGACTGGATTCTTTCAAAAAATTGTATTGTTCGGTATCTTTGGGAGTTTTGGGAGGAGATGATTAAAGTGCTTCAGGGTGTTCACTTTATTATTCGACATCAATATCGAGAAGCAAATCAGGTTGCAGATTTTCTGACTCGGCAAGGTGAAGCAGGTTTGACATGTAGATATGAGGAGGGTGGGCTACTCCCCCGTCATGTCAGGGGTATCCTTCTACGTGATAAACATGGCCTCCCTAGCATTAGAGCTTAATTGGTGTGTCAATTGTTCACTAGGTCTGTTTTGTTGTTTTGGTCTTGTTTGTTTGGTTTCTTTGGATTTAGGTTGGATTGGTTGGATTTATAACCACGGTTTTCCTTCACCATAAGTGAGAGTAATACAATTGGGGAAGTGTCACTCGTAGATAGGTGGCCCTGACTCTTTCTAAAAAAAAAAAAAGTTGTATCATTAATAAATGATTATAATTTTGTGTTGACGAACAACTTGTTGAAGAAATGAATCGAGCTTAATCGTGTATGACTGAGTCGATCTCAAGCTTCCTTTTCTTTCTTCTCTCGTACTTATCATGTTTAAGGTAGAGAGAGAAGCACTGAAATGTATGTTGCATGCCCTTCCATTTGCAAAGTTCAAGTTGCAATTGAAAAGCCCCAATGAGTGGTAAATTGAAATTATCTTTCTAGTTCACCTAAGCCCATGTGAGAGTCGTCGATATTTGCGCAACATGATTGCATTATTTCTCGTTCCTGCTCACAAAGTTTAAGCATATATGGGTCAAAATGTAGCACAAGCCTAAGTTGATTGGAAATGATAAATTTTATTATTAATTTACAGTCAAAAAAAGAGAATATGAACCCGACATGATTTAACTTACAGATGTTTTTATAAGGTTGGGTTTAGTTTGTTGTTGGACTGGATCCATCCATATATATATCTATATTGATTGTGAGACTCGGATTTAGTTCCAATAGGAATGAGATCCAATCCAATGCTTTAACTTTTATTCTTTTTATATGATTATATGATTATAATGGGTGAAAGTAGTTTTTATTATAAGTTGAATACATATATATGAGTCAGTAGTCTGGAGTCGTTAGAGTTGTAAAGCAAAAAGCATACTTTTAAGTCCAGTCAATAAATGTTAAAGATTCAACAAATAAAGCAACTTTAATGAATAAACTTTGACAGAAACTTTAAAGATTCATCAATAGTTAATTTCTATTAATTCAAGAGAGTACTGCTTGACTTTGAAATTAGCATAAAGTAGAGTGAGTGCATGTGCAAGAAAGACATAACTAGAAAATTATATATAACGTGATCCCCGATAGTGGAAATTAAGGACGAAGCTACTGATGATGAGCAATGAGGTTCCGACTTCCAACCAAGTTGCATGCGTTGGCTTGGCTATACTTTTACTCGGTCGACCGAACGTCTTGAAAACGTCGAAATAATTCTTTTATATTTGAACAAGTTTGAACTTTTTACGAGTTGTTTCATTTAGATAAATAGATCATTTATATTTTATTATTTAATTTTATTAATAATTGGTCATAATTTATGTTAACAAACAACTCGTTTAATAAATGAATCGAGCAAAATTAAATCAAGTTTTATGAATCGATCTCAAGTTTCCTTTACATTCTTCGATCATACTTCTGTTTTAAGGTAGAGAGGGAAAAGCTCAAATGTCTGTTGCAATTGAAAAGCCCCAATCGGTGGTAAATTGAAATTTGGTTGCAAGTTCACCTAACCGGCCTATAGTCGTCGATATTTGCGCAACATAGCATTATTTCTCGTTCTTGGTCGCAAAGTTTAAGCAGATATGGGTCAATTTATCTTTATAACTTTTTAAATCTTAACATAAAATATAATAAATAATTCAACATTTTCAAATCTCAAAATTATAATAATATTAAAAAATAATATTTTAACAATATTTTATCATTTCAATTTAATTCAACTCAACTCAGTTCAACATTTAAATACAACCTTATAACTTACATGTGTTTTTATAAGCTTGAGTTTAGTTTTCTGTTGAAACTGGACCCATTGAATGTGAGACATGCAAGGATTTAGTTTTAATAGAAATGAGATCCAATCTATTGCTTTCTGAAAGTTACAAGGTAAAAAATAAAGGGTTGGTTTGGATTCAAAATGAGATCATGAGATGCTTTTAAATGAAAGATAAAAGTTAAAAAAAAATATTGTGATGATATGAGATGAAAATTTGATAAAGTTATAATGACTATATGAGATAAAACACTTTATGAATCTAAACGAAACTAAAAGAATCGTAAGACCTATCTTCCAAGATTATTAGGATCATCAATGAAAAATATATCTTAGATATTAATTTTCATTGTTCTTAAATAATATAAGAGCATGGAAGTTGTGATGGGTGAAGTAGTTTTGATTATAAGTTAATCTATCATCCGAGAAGCTTTACGAAGATATGACGGATCGTCTTGACTCTTGGGAGTCTCTAGACTTTGTCAACCAAGAAGTATAACAGGAAGATCCGCGATCCCCAACAACCTTAAAAAGAATATGAACCCGACATGATTTTAATTTATAGTCTAACATATAAAAAGAATATGAACCCGACATGATTTGTGAGACTTGGATTTAGTTCCAATAGGAATGAGATCCATCGAATTACTTTAGATAGAAAGATTCCTCCCCAAAGCGCGTTTTATTTTCAATCGAGCTTAACTTTTAGTGAGATAAATCTAATATAATAAGTATTATTAATTTAGTAAGTTAATAATACATAATACTAATTTAGTAAAGTATAATAAGATATAATTAAACACAAATATAAAACATGTATTACAAACATCTTTCTCATTCTCGCTCCATATCTACTTCTTCGCTACCTCTCCAAACCAAATCAAGAAATTAAAGAGAAAAATGAAAATGCAATTCCTCCTTTCGCTTCTGCTTCTGTGCCTCCTCCACGTCCATCCAACCCTCTCTGGCAGATACCTCCTCCTGGAACACAAAGCCCTCCTCTCCGTCAAATCCTCCATCACTGATGACCCACAATAAGCTCTTACTGGAGTAATTCCAGATTCCTTTTCAGACTACTCATGTTCTTTACAAATTTTGGTTCTGAATGGAAATCAATTGGAAGGAGAGCTACCAAAATTCCTAGCCAAGTGCAATACATATTTGGAGGTTTTGGACGTCGGGAACAACCTTATTCAGGATACCTTCCCATGTTATTTAAAGAACATAGACAAATTGAGAGTCCTTGTTTTGCGAACAAACCAATTTTATGGGTCTATTAATTGTCTAGACGCTAATACCACATGGTCCAACCTTCAAATTTTAGACCTGGCCTCAAACCATTTTGTTGGTAAGTTCCCAATACATTACTTTTCTAGCTGGAAGGCAATGATGAGAACTGAAAATAAGGCTGAAGATCTCAAATATATAGAGTCAAATCTCCTTGTACCCCAGCAAATTACTCCTTATCAAATTACGGTAAGAGTTACATTAAAAGGTCACAGTTTTGAGTTGGAGAGGATCCTAACTATCTTCACCTCCCTTGACCTGTCGTGCAATAGTTTTGACGAACATATACCTAGAGAAATAGGAGAATTCAAAGCCCTCTATGCCCTCAACTTATCTCACAATGCTTTTACAGGTCAAATCCCACAAGCTTTAGGAAACGTGACTGCTCTTGAGTCACTAGACTTGTCGAGCAACAAGCTTATTGGAGGGATTCCTCTCCAACTTGCAGATGGTCTTATTTTCCTGTCAACCCTTAACCTTTCCTTCAATCAATTGGTGGGAAAGATTCCACAGATCAAGCAATTTACTACATTTACAGAAAGTTCATTTGAAGGAAATATACGGTTATGTGACTTTCCCATGAAAGAAAAATGCATACATGAAGAATTGGGACCGTCACCTCCTCCAGCTAAAGAATCTCACTGGAATTCAATTGATTGGGACTTCTTAAGTGTTGAATTGGGATTTGTTTTCGGCTTCGGGATTTTTATTGGACCTCTTATATTTTCGAAGAGGTGGAGGAAACGCTACTATAAACATGTCGACGACATTGTTTTTAAGATGTTCCCTCGGACATACATAAGAATAGAGAATCATCGAAGGCGAGCACACAGGAATCGAGGACGACAAGGACGAAGGAATCAAGGTAGGAGGGATTAGTGATAGATACGAGGAGCAATGCTAGTCAATGATGTCAGGTATGTCTCCAACTGATTTTTTGGTATGCAATTAAATGTTGTCCGAAGTGATGTATTATAAATTAGCAATATTGTTGAAATTCATAAGGCATGATCTCCTACATGGCAGGCTACCCAGCTTGAACTGGATGTATAGATCATTACAAAGTTGTTCTGGGAAGTCCTAATTGAGAAATACTGCTAAAATAAGAAATATCAGGAAGCAATATGGCCTCGATCGTTGTGGGAATGAAGCCATAATTAAATGTTTAAGTCGTGAGGTAGAAAGTAATATAACAAATTAAATTTGTATAAGTTTCTAACAGTATTGGCGTTACTTTATATAAGAATTTAGACAAATTTAGCAAAATATATGGAACCACTTTTTCTGGTTTGCATAACTTATACGTAATACTCTCCACATTGAATTAGCTAACTTTCCTCTGTACCATTAAATTATTATTTCTTTCTTCAATTTATTATTAATTCATCTCTTTATTGGGAGAGAAAGTAGAGCGCAATCAAATTAAGGAAGTGTGGGAGAGACAAAATATTAATCTATTATTTAGTTATGCAACAGTGCAGTTAAGTTTGTTGGGAGTTTTAGCTGAAAGTTGTTCTGTAATGATCAAAAGTTTCACCAAGGTTTAGAAGCACAAGTTGGAAAAAACGAACTTTAAAATTTGTTCAAGGCCACAAGCATATGGTCGTCTTTGAGGAAGATTCATAGATACCCAAATGAGCCAAAAGATAAGGGGATTGAAGTCATTAAACCAAGAAAAACACGTAGAAATTTAAGGCTCCGTTTGGATTTGAAAATTATTTCATCTCATGTCATCTCATGATTATAACTTTTTTAAATTTCTTCAATTGATCAAGCTTCCTCGTTCTGTTCCCTCTCAAGTCTTGATCCCTTGCTCCTCATTCGTCCCTCTTCTCTCCGAGGTCGTCTTCTTCCCCATCTTCTTCCAGGCCAAACAAGTGATATTTTTTAGAGTCGAATGACAAACGTTGTCAAAATGGTACTTTTGGGAAGGAATCAATAAAGAAAATTCTACAAATACGAATGACATCTACGTTCTGTAACTTGCGATAGTTCCGACAGAGAAATGTAACTTGTGTAATAATATATTTAGATCAACTTATTGGGTTGTATCATGTGTGTATAGAGAAAGAAGGATGTGCTTCTATTATCAGGCCGTGTTTCTATGTTTTTTGTTCTTGTGACCTCCACTCGAATGACTCTTACTTCAAGATGTTACGATATAACCTGAAATATGTTCTAGTTTTTCATTGAATTTCGTCTTATTGAGGAAGTACGTTGATGGTTTGCTAGTCAAGGAAGTCAGAATGTGGAAAACTTATGAGAAAACTGACTATGGTCACTACATATAAGAAGTACTTTTCATTTCACATTTCTAATATTTTTGTAATGTTTTGGGTTTTCCTATGAATCTTTGTCTACTACTACCATGCAGATATTGCTATGAGTAGATGTGATCAAAAAAAGAATGTAAGGCTGGCACACAATTATACTGTCCGCCCAGCTAGAGGAGAAGAACATAGAGGAAGCAAAAATAACGCTCTGCTAGGTTTTTTTGGTGTTTTGCGTGGGTTCCATTTTCTTGCATGGCGGCCCTCGTGCCTGCCACTGCAGGCCAGCCAAGGTCCTTTGCTGACCTTGTTTCCGCTGTACCTCAGCCTTTGCCAGAGATGGAGATTGCGCCTAGGGCTCCAAAAGTGATTGACGGTGAACTTTGTTTCATGTTTTCGGGAGAGGAAATTGAAAAAACTGCTTTACCATTCCGTTTTTCTTTGGTTCTAAAGTTCCTTAAACAGAGACCTTCCCTTGATGCCATTAGAGCGTATATTCGTCTGAGATGGGGTTTGTCTTCTTCACCAGTGGTCTCGACCATGCAGAGGGTAAGGAATGTTTTTATTCGTTTGTCTAATGAGGGTGATTTCAATAAGACATTGTCTAGGGAATCCTGTGAAATAGCAATAATTCCTTACCGTTCTTTTTCTTGGACGCCGGAGTTCAATGAAGCTTCTGAACCTCCGTGTGTCCCGGTATGGGTGTTCTTTCCGGGTCTACCACCAAATTTTTTCCATGCGTCGGTACTTAGATCGCTGATAGCGCCGATAGGAAGGTTTATTCGCCGTGATAATCCGACCATTTGTGGGACAAGAACCGATGGAGCTCGTGTTTGTCTTGAGGTTGATGCTTCCAAAGAGACCATCTCCCATTTTTGGATTGGTAAACCTGGACTTCCAAGGAGTCGGCGCCAAGAGGTGATATACGAGACTCTCCCTGCTTATTGCACAACATGTAAATAGCAGGGTCATAACATACATACTTGTAGACTTGAGCCTGAGATGTAGAAAAAGAAAGGGAAGGGAGGACAGATTTGGATTAAAAAAGGGGAGAGGACGGGAAGCCGAACATTGTAGATATGGATTCGGAGCCCTTGGTGGAAACTGAAGGTGAGGTTTTAGAGTGTAACGAATGGCAGCTGGTGAGCTGCAATGACAACGGGGCTAATGATGCCCCCAGTAAGGATGCGGTGCCAACGACTGTCGAACAATCCCTGTGCATGGGCCATGCAGGACCGAGTGGTGAGAGTGCGCAGCATTTGAGTCTGCAGAACAATGCGCAGAAGCAGAAACGGCCGGAGAGGGAGTCCCAGCAGGGGTGGCAGGAGGCGGAGCACCAGCAGGGTGAACAAGAGGACGAGCAGAAGCAGGGACTGGAAATGCTAGTGAACCAACAGGGTCTGTCAGAGGGGGAACAGAAGCAGCTGTGCAGTCTCGAAAATGAAGGAACACGCCACACGCAGCAGCTACAGCAGGCTCATGAACGGGTCTTACAGATTGTAGGGATGGCAAAAAGTGGTTGAAGGTGACTTCTATGAGACGGGGTTGTCGCATGAGGGAGGGAGGAAAGTACCTGAAACCGTGACCCATCCCCTGCAAGAAAACGTTCCGCACGAAGTGACGGCTCCTTTATGGTCTACCCTGCCTGCTGTTTTATTGGCTGAGCAAGAAAACTCTGGAAAAATGGGGCTATCTTCTACGGAAACCCACGGGTTGGATGGGTTAGTGCGCAAAACCCACGGGTTGGATGGGTTATATGCAGGAGTTGCTACGGAAACCCACGGGCTGGATGGGTTAGTGCGCGAAAAAATGCTGTATATTAACATGGAAGAAAGTCAGTCGGATTTTGAAGTTGAAAGAGATAATTTGCATGAAGACTTACAAAAAGACTATAGTTCTGAGTCAGGTAGTAGGAAAAATAGGCCTCGAAAGTTAGTTCAAAAAAGGTGCTCCACTAGGGCGGTGATACGCCCTGCTAAACTCAATTTATGATTAGTCCAACACTCTTTTGGAATCTTTGGGGTATTGGTACTTCTCAGGTGAGGTTGAAAAAAATTATTAAAGCACACAAGCCTAACATTTTAGCTTTGGCGGAGCCTTTCTTAGGGGAGGCTCGTATTCCGGATTTCTTGAGTAAATTTAATTGTGACAATTACACTTCCAATGAAGATAATGCAGGCAAAATATGGTTATTGTGGAACTCGGATGTCTCAGTTCAAAAGTTGGCTAGTTCTAATCAATTTTTGACGGTCAAAGTTGAAGAAAATGGTCATGGTTTTATTCTTACTGTTGTGTATGCTAAGTGTAACCACAATGAAAGGAAATCCCTTTGGGAGGATTTGGAGGCTACAGCCAGTTTCTCTCTTCCTTGGGTTATTTGTGGGGATTTTAATATTATTAAAGATGATTCAGAACGCAGAGGCGGACAACCTCGTCAATTCACCGCAATGGCTGATTTTAACCTTTGCACTCAGAACTGTGGTTTGGTGGATATGAGATTTCAAGGCCCAAGTATGACCTGGTGCAATGGTCAAAGCGGATTGGCGAGAAGTTGGGCAAGGTTAGATCGATGTTTTATTGATTCTAACTTTCTTAATTGCTTTCCAAATGTTTTTTATCAGGTTTTGGCTCGCACAACCTCGGACCATTCTCCCTTGGTGATTCAAATAGGAGAAAATCCTTTCAGGTATGGACCTAGCCCTTTTCGTTTTCAATTCATGTGGACCGATCATAAAGATTTTCTGAGTCTTGTGAAAGAGGTTTGGAAGCAGGAAGGTATAGGTGTTGGTCTTAATAAATTGTCTTCTAAATTGAAAAGAGTTAAGATTATCTTACGTGATTGGAATTTCCGTGTTTTTGGCAAGACTACTGCTATTATACATGAGTTGGAACAACGTATTGAAAGATTGGAATCCAGTCTGCAAAATTGCTTTAATGCTGAGGATGATAATGATTTAATGGTTACCAAGCTTGAATTATCGACTTGGATGAGCCGAGAAGAGACGCGCTTGTCTCACTTGGCCAAAAAAAATTGGTTGAAGGATGGGGATCCAAAATCAAAATTTTTTCATGCTATTTTGAATGTTAAAAAGCATAATAGGGTTAGTGATATGTTTTTGGTTGACGGTGCTCATATAAATTCCCCTGTTAAAATTCATCAAGCTGCTGTTGAATATTTTAAGGATTTTTTGGGGCATCATAATAGTTGTGATATGCCTGACCTTAACCATCTTATTTCTCCTGTGATATCTAATGTGGAGAACCTTATGCTTTGTAAAGATCCTTCTCTTGATGATATTAAAGATGCCCTCTTCAGTATTCCTATTGATAGCAGTCCGGGACCGGATGGTTTTGGCTCTGGTTTCTTTCGTACTTGTTGGGAATTTGTTAAGGAGGATCTCTTGGAAGCCACCCTTGAGTTCTTCCACTCGCACCACTTGCCCAGGTATTTCACTGCTTCCTATATAGTTTTGATTCCTAAGGTTGATAAGCCGAATGGTTTTGATAAATTTAGACCTATTAGCCTTTGCTCTGTCTTCTATAAGATTTGTACTAAGATCATTGTGGCTCGGTTGACTAATCTGCTAGCTAAGATGATAGCTCAAGAGCAGGGGGCTTTTATTCCTGGTCGTAGCATTTTCGAGAATATTAGCTTAACTCAGGAAATGGTCCACTCTATTAATAAAAAATCTGTCGGCGGTAATGTGGTTATTAAGCTTGATATGTCTAAGGCCTATGATAGAGTTGCTTGGAAGTTTCTTTTTCATGTTTTGGATGTTTTTGGTTTCTCTGCTCAATTTTGTGATTTAATTAAAGCTTGCATATCTACGCCTTGGTATTCTATTATGATGAATGGTACTCCCAAAGGCTTCTTTAAGAGCGAGAGGGGATTGAGACAAGGTGATCCTTTATCGCCTTATTTATTCATTATATTGCAGGAGGTCCTCTCTCGCCTTCTTAAACAAGCCTTTGACTGTGGTCTTATTAATCCGTTTTCTTAGGCTAGAAGCACCCCTCTTGTTTCTCATCTCATGTATGCTGATGATATTGTGATTTTTGCTAATGGCAGTAAAAAGTCTATGAAAGGCTTGTCTCAGGTTTTGAACTCTTATGAAGCGTGGTCGGGTCAAATCCTCAGTAAAGCTAAGAGCGCCATTTTTTTTCTCTAAACATATGTCTATGTCTAGAAAACACTCTATTCTTTGTATTTCTGGTTTTTCTGAAGGTTTTTTTTCATTTAAGTACCTAGGTGTGCCTATTGTTACTGGTAGATTGAAGGCCTCTGATTTTACTGATCTGCTTGGTAAAGTTAAAAAAAAAATTGCAGGTTGGAAGATGAAATTACTCTCTGTTGGTGGTCGTACTGTTTTGTTGCGTCATGTTCTTTCGAGTATGGTCACTCATCTGCTTGCTGTCTTACATGTGCCTAAGATTGTGATCAGGGAATTGAATAAGATTTTGAGTTCTTTCTTTTGGGGTGAATCTGAAGGAAAGGGTAAAAGAAAATGGGTGGATTGGAAAAAGATTTGTTGTCCCATTGAAGAAGGCGGGTTAGGTATTAGGGACTTTGGGGATATCCAGAGGGCCCTTCACATGAAACTTGCCTGGAGGTTGATGTCAGAAAATTCCTTGTGGGCAGAATTTTTCAAAGGCAAGTATGTCAAGGAGAAACATTTATCCCTTTTAGGGCCAAATAAGGGCACTCGGTTTTGGAAATCTATTGTCAATAGTATCCCAGATATTATGCATAACTCTAAATGGATTGTTAGGGAGGGTAACCTCTCTTTCTGGTATGATAATTGGGTAGAGGGTGGTCCCCTTCATGCCCATTATCCTGTTATTGATCCTATGATTAAGATTAAAGAGTGTCGTATTGAAAATGGCTGGGATATTCCTCTTCTGGAAAGACTTGTGGGCCAACAAAAAGCTAATGAGGTGTGTCAACTCTTGGCTAGGAGGAAGGAGGGGCGGGACGTGCTAGTTTGGTTGAAGGAGAAGGATGGTAGTTTTTCTACTAAAAGTGCTTGGGATTGCATTAGGGTTCATACGCCTCCTCTTAATTGGGCTCATTAGATTTGGCACAATAATATCCCAAAAAAAATTTCTATAATGATGTGGAAGGCCTCCAATAATTGCCTGAGTGTGGATGCCAAGATTAAAATGACTGGGATCCCGATGGTGTCTAAGTGTAATTGTTGTGCTTCGGGAAACATGGAGGATCTTAATCATATCCTTTGTACTGGTGATTTTGCTAGACATCTTTGGCGTTGGGCGGCTGTTCAGTTAGGTGTGCATATGGGTGTTTTTCGTACTTGGCAAGAACAAATTGATTTTTGGTTCCATCGGGCTAGCAAGTCCTCTCAAGTTAAGACTATCTTTGGTTTGATCCCCTCCATTGTTTCTTGGAAACTTTGGGAGAGGCGCTGCAAAGCTAGATATGATGATCTTTTGGA
The DNA here is from genome assembly GCF_001411555.2 of Juglans regia. Taxonomy (NCBI): domain Eukaryota; kingdom Viridiplantae; phylum Streptophyta; class Magnoliopsida; order Fagales; family Juglandaceae; genus Juglans; species Juglans regia. The sequence goes on from NC_049908.1 coordinate 26,730,534, forward strand.
TACTATGGAGACAGTTTGGCTTTCTATTAAAAGTTGGATTGGTAGAATCATGCAATTGAACAAGAATCCTACGAAACTTCCTAATCAAGATGTTGCCATTTTAAAGAGATTGGACATCCATGTTTTACCTCCTAGAGCTAAGAAAATCTCTGTGGTGAAATGGAACCCACCCCAGCGGGATAGGGTTAATCTTAATACAGACGGGAGTAGTATGGGCAATCCTGGCCCATCCGGGGCTGGGGGTGTCATTCGTGATGGCAGTGGTAAGATGTGTGTTGCTTTTGCTGTTCCCTTGGGTCAGGGTTCTAATAATCTTGCTGAATTGAGAAGTTTGCTTGAAGGTGTCCGGAGATGTTGTCATCTTGGTTTTTTTCGATTGGATATTGAGATTGATTCCCAAATTCTGGGTAATTGGATTAAAAAAGGAAATTGTGACCTTTGGTACCTTGAGGATTATTGGGATGAGCTTCAAGTCTGCATGAAACAACTGGATTATAGAGTGAGTCATGCTTTTCGTGAAGGTAATGCCGTTGCTGATTTCCTTGCCAAAATGGGAGCTGAGGGTTTGAATATGGAGTGGTTTGAGGATCGTGGTAATTTGCCAAGTAAATTAAGAGGTCTTCTGCGCATGGATAGAATTGGTCTTCCCTATTTGCATATATCGTAGTGAGGTACTTTCTTATTCCAGCTGGTTTTCTTACTTTTCTCTTATCTGTCCAAGCTATTTTTTTCTTGCAGGTGATATTTAGGTTGGCTGGCTTGAATCCTTTGTATTTTCTTTAAGATTGGAATTTAGTTTGAGGCCTAGGGTTTTTTGTGAGCTCTGGGTTCTGGTCCTTTTGCTTATGTATAACCCCCAGACTTCTGGCTTGTAACCACGGTTTTCCTCCGCCACAAGTGAGGTTTCTTTAATAAAATTGGGGTTCCGTCCTCTTCTTAAAAAAAAAAAAAAAAAAAGAGTAGATGTGATCTTACGGTTTCTTTCTATATTATGAATGTGGTATTGGGTCTGATATTACTCATTACTTTTACGTTTTACCTCCATTCTGACTGCTTCTTATGTCTCTTAGGGGAATCATAATTTGTGTAACTTGATATTTGGAGAATTTTATGTGAGAATTTGATTTTGATTTGCAATGTTGATGGCTGATGTATCTTCCATTTTTCCTAATTCTACATACCATTTTTTCTGATTATGAACATTGTTCATACAGGGAGGTTGCTGGTTTTTCTGCTATTTGTAGATTCTCAAGGTGAAGGTGTCAACACTGAAATTTCTTTTATGTCCGAACAGGACGCCTTCTATTTGGGATCAAGTGACAATCTAAAGTCAAAAGATGCCCCAATAGATGCACTCTGTGTTTCTTTGTATTACATATCAGGCCAAGCCTTGTTTTAGTGTATTCTGCAATGTTTTAATTTCCGGTGATGGCTGATTTTGTTGAATTATATGTGGAATTGTGAATGGGAATTGTGGGATTTTTGGTGATAGATAATTATTATTATCAAATTAGAAGAAAATATATTATTAAATTAATAATATTTTATTATTATTTTAACTTATATATGGATAATCCAACGTGAGAATGTGCCTTCAGTGGAGTAGCTAAATGCAAAATTATGTGATATTATGTAAATTATGACTTTACATTTGTATAATCCATTGACAATGCTCTTAAGTATCCTCATTAGATTATACAAATGTAAATCCAATGAGGAGTTTGATTAATAGATTCTAAAAATAGTCTATATTAAATTATGCAAATCCAAAATATATGACTTTTAGCTATAGTATATTAGAATTGATGGTTATATTTGATTGTCATTATAGCTAGATCAAATTAATTAAAAAATATTTTCTCTCTTCTTCGATACTCCCTATCCCGAGCGAAGCCATAGAAATATCCGACCAAGTGGGAACGCAAATGCTAAAAATCATGGGAAAATCTAAGTTATCTAACACGTGGCCCAGCTGAAAAAGAAGATAATGATATATTATACTTTTTTTTTTTCTGAAGATGATATATTATACTTTATTCGATCTGTTATTAACTTATTCCTTCACATTATCACTTTTCTTTAAAAAAGAAAAAAAGACATTTATTAAATTATTAAAACAGTCATTTTAGATATAAAACACGTGCATTTATTTTAAAAAAAGTCGAGTCTATTATTTAAAAATATTTTTTATAAAAATATTAAATCTACTATTTTTTTTAATGGAATACTCGAGATCAATTTGATTTTTATATTATCGATCTTTTTGCATTGATGTAAAACATGCATTATGTGACTATTGAGATTGTCCATTTCGACGTTGTAATTACAATAGTATATATTTAATGTATATTTTGTCAGATTTTATTGGCCGTCCAGCCACATGTGATAGAAATACATGTGGCTGGACAAAAACTTTGTGATTGGGCATTGTTTTTATTTTTTGTGATGGACTGTAACATTAGTGATAGGTTGATTTTTGGGGGTGTATATATTTTTGTGATGGGCTGAAATGTGTTGAACATTAGTGATAACTTGTGTTTTTCTCAGTGGTGTTTTTTTTAGGTGAAAATGTAATAAACAAGTATTGTTTCAATGGTGTTATATTAAATATTTAGAATGTATTTGCTGCACTCCAGAACCCATCCACATCTTTATCTAAGTCTCATATTGTATAACATTAATATTTCCATGTAACTCTTAATTTAGAAAAAAAAAAAAGTTAATAGAACAAAAAAAATTGAAAAAAATAATATTATTAAATTTATAATATTTTATTATCATTTTGACTAATAGATAGATAATCTAACATGAGAATAAGTTTTGAGTGGAATAGCCAAATGTAAAATCATGTCATATATGCAAATGCAAATATGCAAATTTTGCATTTGCATTTGCATAATTCACTACTAAAATTTGATCCATAATATTCTTTAAACTTTCACTATCTAAATATTTTACAAAATACAATGTCAATACTCTAAGTTGAGTACCACTAATGCAGACTTGGTTAGCATAAAGTAATTAAATATATAAATGAATCTTATATATTTATAAATATATGTGTGCCTTTCAAGTTGTAACATTTCAGCTATTATCAAATATGTACATGAATGTTGTGGCTTACTCCCATCTTTAAATTCCCCTCTTTCTACAAATTTCCCAAAAATGATAGCAATATCTTTATAGTAGGCCCCCTTCCTCACGTCCTCAACAGCAAAACCACAATCAACGACCAAAACGACAACATCATGCACGTCCCATGTTCACCACACAAAGACTATGGCTAGTGTCAACCACCACAACCATAAGCCGATCCTCAGCACCACGTACCAAGTCCAACTGCAAGCAACCCATGTAAAAACCCACAAATGGTTCTCTTTTTCTTTTCATCTGTTGTGGCATGTGGTCCATATACATATTCTTAAGATGGCTACAAGTTTCTTCTATGGTTGTTGCTGCATTCTCTAATCTCCTCCCCCGGCTTTGGCTAGCCATAACCCTTACTTTTCCCTTCCTCTCAGTAAGCCCACACCAGTCTCTTCTCATTTTCTCCATCATTTTCTCAATCTAACTTGTCACAGGAAGCTGGGTAACTGCCGCACCGCTAATATTGGCTAGCCACCAGGTTCGTCGCACCTTGTTCCTCTTCCGGTGAGTCTTGGACCTTTTTGTCTCTCTACCCCTGGTTTTCTCGAGTGAATATATGTTTCTTTTTTGCGTCAAACCCATACTTACATCTAGGCCATGTTTAGGCACTTAGATGAGATGAGACTCATCTAAAAAATTTTCGTAATGTTCTTCCTCAACATCACTCAAACACATAACACTTTTCAATTTCAAATTTTTAACTTTATCATCTATTCGTTACATAATTATTACTATGAAGCCCAATTCTTTCTTTTTGTTGTTGTTTGTGTGTGTGAAGTCTTGTCTAGTGTAGAAGCCTAGACCACAAAAAAAAAAAAAAGAGCCTAGCCCCTCATCTTTGAAATGGCGCCATTTTGTACTAACAGGGAAGGGAAGGGGGGGCATGAAACACTATTTCTACTTCCAATAATCGGCATGGTTATCCACGTTCACCGACAGCAACATTAGGTCATAAGGGATCACCGATCTGTAGCCCAACCACCGTGAGCAGCACCGTCCATGGCTGATCACGTTGTTGTTCTACAAGCAAAAAAAAAAAAAAATCAAACACATGCTCCTCCGCTTAGATCCACCTTTGTCTATCGACCTTTAGGCCAAGTGGCCAATATCTCTCATTGTCGTGTACGACAAACCCTGATACTGCAGCCATGGAATGGTCATCCGCAGCAACTCGAACCGAGGCCCACTACCATAGCCCAATTCCACCTCCGACAACACCTTCCTTGCCACCCTTCACTTCGAAAACCACCCAAACCTATTGCGGCAAGATTTTCCTCTGTCTCTCTCCTCCGTTGAACACCACGTTCCCATCCCTTTTGATGTCTATCTTGTTCTTTATTTTAGATCGGTGGCCTTTGTTTGTGCTCTATTCGGTAACCCACGACAACCTGCACGCCAGTAAGCCCAGCTCCTTCCATTTCTCTAGGGCTGTAAATGAACGAGTCTGTTCAATAGCCCACTTGGAACTCGCTCGGTTAAACTCAAATCGAACTCGACTCATGAAAAAAAATAACTCGTTCGTGAAAGTAGATACCTGCTCAATATTTAAATAACACATACCCGACAAAACTCGACTCGGCTAAGGCTCATTAAGGCCCACTCGCTTATGCTTGAGTCGACTCATTAACTTGATTCGATTAAAACTTATTCATATATTGATAAATACATACATACACCTATGTACATATACACATATATATGTATTAGCTAATAATATAAGCATACTATTTTTATAATTAAATATATAATATGTAATTTAATTACTTATGTCTATATAGTAAATATATTTCATAGGTATATTTTATAATTTATATAATAATTAGTCAATAAAATTTAATAATTTCATATACTAGTATGTGTGAACCATATATGAAATAGACATATTGCTATTTTGGATAATTATCATCTAATTAGATATTAATTATTTATAAATTTTATAAAATTTTATAATTCAATAGAGGTTCTACTTGTTGGTTGTATAAATTCAATATTAGATCTTTTATTTATTTATTTTATTAATTATTAAATTTTATTCAAAAAATAAAAAAATAAACAATTCGAGCTCGAGCTAGGCTCGACTCGAACTCGTTTGTGGCACGAGCATGAGCTCGAGATGAGAGTTTAGCTTATCGAGTTGAACTCGAATAAAGAATAAAAAAAATCTCAAACTTGGGCTCGAGCTCGAGCTCGAGTATTTTGGGTCGAGCCGAGCTTGGCAATCCAAAGACCGGCTCGGCTCGGCCTGATTACAGCCCTAGATTTCTGTCTCTGATTGTCATCCTCTCTCTTTCCCTCTGTATCTCACTGTGTTTCTCTTTTTTCCCTGCAATGTCACATGCCAAGCACCAGCACAAACCGCCTCCCTCGGTTCTCCTTCATTCCTTTCTTATGCTCTCTTTTATCTACCTTTCACCCTCTCTATTTCGGCTCCTCCGTGAACACCATTGTCATCATCTGCCACCTTTCATCACCAGAGCTCCTCTGTCTCCCTCTCACCTTTTCATTTTTCTTCCCTTCTCTGTGAGCACTGTAGTTCTCTCTCTTCCCCCTGTGTGAGTCACTGTCATGACTCTAGCCCACCACCACCTCCACCTTTCTCGCCACCAACCACCCCACCCTATCTCTCTCAATCCTTATCACTCTCTGCCCCTTCAACCCTCTCTCCGACCCATAGCCCCTTCAACCATCTAATTGGCCACCCGGCCTTGGTCATGAATCCCTCCTAGTTCCTGTTTCAATTGCATGAATGTAGCATAGGTTCAGAATCGTAATTGTTATTTTTCAAAGCAACTGATCCACTGCCACAATCCACCCGTGCAACCACCGGGTCACTTGTTAACGGGAACACCCACAACCACTTGCTGAGTTTGGGACGTTTAGATTAGCCATAAATTTCCTATCCACACAGTAAGTAGTTCTCGATCTAGCTTTTAAAATAACTGTATTTTTAAAAATCATGAAACTTGGTTTAACTGTATTTTTAAAAATCATGAAACTTGGTTTTGTGCAATATGTTTTTGTAATGTGATCAAAGTAATTATGTGATACCGAATTCTCTTCCCCTATCTCCTTTACTCTAGTTTTCCCCTTCTGGGGTCTTGTCCCCTCAGTCTGCCAAGCAGTCGCATTTAATGGGGGCGCCCCCTTTTCAAAAAATGCTATGGGATTTCCGCTCGTATACCGTGCCGACTCATTTAATGTGATAACCCAATTCCTTCAGGCAAGAGATTGGGTTGGGTTGGGCTGGGCTCAGTTGGACCTCGGACCTTGAGGGTCCTCAGGCGGAAGCTGGGCCCCTGAAGGGGGAAAAATATCCCTTCCAGGGACAATGCAATAGCACTTGGAGTTTGAGCTACGACGGGGACGCCGACGACAAGATGATCTCGTACGATTCTGGAATATAGTGGGAAGATGAACGGTTTTGTTAGCCTTTGAAGTTCACTGGAGCAGAGGAAGAGAAAATGGACATGTGTGGCTTACCAAGAGAGAGGGACGTCGTGCGACGGTGGTTTTGAGTGGCCGAATCGAGATAAATGGCGGCAACATCTTTTGATGGAAAATGGCCCAATTTCAGTCATTGTTTGGCTAAGAAAAACTGTGGAGAATAGAGGAAGAGGAATCGGTGTGATCTTACCAAGAAAGGGCAGAGGACGACGTAGCAAATATCGAGAAAATTTCTCCTCTAAGCATGGTGTTGAAACACTGAGAGAAAATTTCTTTTTGCCGTTAGATTGAGAGTACGTGGAGAGATGAAGGTGAGCTTGTGACGAGGCTTACCGAGTTGAAGGAGAGGCGGTCGAGGACCACAGTGGTTGGTTGGGCTCGATTTGTTTATGGAGGGAACAAAGGCTAGGTTTATCTATTGTTGGTGGATGTGTTTGCTATGTGTTGAGGAGTTGGCAGAGGGAAAACACATAGATGGAAATCATCTTGGACATGTTCGATCCAAAGTGTTTTAGTGAATTTTAGTAGAGGAAGGCTCGGTATGATGACCAAGAATGGAGGGATAACAAAGGAAGGTGGTGTGCACTGAAGAGTGTGACTGCAGTTTATTTGTAGTAAACTTCGGTGTGGTTGAAACTAACATGGGCACGGTTTACCCATGTAGAGAGGATTTCGCAATTTATCAATGAGACTTGGTCAATGACTCAATAGTGTTATGATCAAACACTGCAAATCTTAACTAACTATTTAATCACGTTTATATATTAACAGTGAAATAATAGAATTAATATTAATTTGAATTAAAATATCTATAATAATATTTAATAAAAAATTAAAACAAATAATGATAACTAAATGATTAAATTAATCTTGTATGTATGTCCCAAATTTACTATCAGAATTAATATTAATTTGAATTAAAATATTTATAATAATATTTAATAAATAATTCAAACTAATAATGATAACTAAGTGATTAAATTTATCTTGTATGTATGTCCTAAATTTACGATCGGTACGTTACAGTTACGCAAGGTCCCACCCACTCTTTCACAATGTGAACTTGGGAAGTGCTCATGTATAGGTAGGCCGTACGGGGAGCGAATATTAATATGCAGTGAGAGAGGTTGGAAATATGAAGCAAAGACAATTAGGATGAGAGCATGGCCACTTGTGAGAAACAAGAAGATGCAAGACAAAATGTGTAATGACTTCAGCTATGAAGTAATACCTAACAACAAATATGCTAATTGCTAAACACACAAAATAATAATAATAATAATAAATAAATTATAGCTCTTTTGCTCCTTCAAATGGATCCCAACCTTTTGAACTTTTTTCTTGTCAACTATTTTCTTTAAGAAAAATGCTACTTTGACATCTAAATTTCACACCTCCTTTATTTTAATTTTTTTTACTTAATGGTTAAGGAAGTAACTATTAGTGTATTGATATTTTTTTTATATTTTTTAAAAATATTTTAAAATAATAAAATAATATGAATAAAAAAATTTTTAAAAAATAAAAAGACTAATTTGACCTACCGGTCAATTTGAGCGGCGCTATTCAAGAGGCAGAGTAGCACCACTATTTCTTTAAAGAAAAGAGAACTATAAGAAGGAGGATTGGATTGGTCAGGTCCCAGCCACCATTCTGCTCAACATTATCCTTATGTTTCAGTTGCTGAAAGTTTTGCTTCTACTACAACTATGAGATGGAAAAAACTAGGTTTTGGGTGGTTTAAAATTAATTGAGATGCTGCCTATGATGATAATTTAAAGAGGATGGGAGGGGTCATTGTCATAAGAAATTGGGAAGGTGAGTTGATGGCTGCTACAGGTTGGGCAAAATCCTTTACTTCAGACCCTTTACATTCTGAAGCTTTTGTTTTGGAGAGAGCTACCACTCTAAGTCTTGAATTGGGTTTGTCTCAGTGCATATTTGAGGGGATGCTCTAGTATTGATTAATGACGTTAATAGTAAGCAAGAAAACTGTTCTCGGTATGGGTAAATTGTAGAGGATTTGAAAGTCTTCTTTTGTCACAGTTCAAACAGACAGTTGCAATTTGTATCTCGGGAAGGAAATAATGATGCTCATCTATTTGCAAAACTTGCTATGAGTTTTGACCAAGAAATGGTTTGGATTGAGGAAGGACCTCCTCATATTTTGCAATGTATTGCTTGTGAGCAAGATGCATTGGATGTTTAAAGTTATGCAATGATATGAAACTGTTTAGTTAAAAAACAAAATGAAAAAAAACAAAAGCGGTTATTTTGCTTCATTTTCTGGCAAGAACTCATCGTAGTGAAAAGCAAAGGCAACTACTCAATGTAAATTGAGATCAAAGATAAAAGTTTAAAACCAGACTATTAGATTTTAACATATCATCACCTAATATTATTTTTAATGCGTGTTTTGTAGCCACCTGTAGTGACGGTGCTCTAGGTACCTGAGAGGGTGGAAGGATAGGTGGCTAGGTGCGAATGTTTCGCGCTCCAGGTATTTATGACCTGAGGAGATTTCATGTTGATTACAACTTGGATTTTCTCCATCTTAGCTTCGATGCTCCATCTTCTCTTTAATGGTGAGCCAAATTTTGAGGACGGAATTTTCTTATAAGGAGAGGAGGATGAAACAATTTGCTCATTCTCTCTAGTAATCGCGAGCTTCGTCTTTCATGCCGAACCCCTAAGGCATGTTTTTAATGTTAGCAGTTGATTTTTAAAGTATGCCCAATGTTTTAAAACTTTTGAATATTTTAAATGTCTTGGAAATATTTATATGGGGTATTTCCAATATTATTGGACCAAGTCTGATTTTAATTAAGACAATTATAATATTTTTGAAGAGCTCCAAAAATATAATAATTGTGAAAAATCATTTTATCTAAATTATTTTAGTTATTTAAAATGCTATGGGATTTAAATTATATTGAAAACTCTATTTAATTAGATGGTTTTAATCTCTTAAATGTAATTACCAAAACTTTATCATTTATCTAATGATGAAAGAATATTATTTTATAAACTAAAGTTGAGTTTAAATTTATGATATAATATTCTATCTTAATTCCTCTTAGTATTTTCAGTTAAGTTAGTATCTATGCATTTTCAAATCAGCATTTAAACCCCACCCTTAGATGGTTTTGAAGACCCCAGGCTAAAGGGTTGAGATTAAAACCCTAGCCCCTAGCTTTCTCCCTCACTTTCCCTTTTCCCTCTCTCTCCACCCTCCCTTAGCCCGTGTGACAGCCCCTCCCCCATTTGATCTCCCTCTCTCAACCCAACCCCATCGTGCTCCACCCTGGGCCACCAACCACCACTGTAGCTCCCCCTCACGCCAACAAGCACCCTCCGACCGAACCCTACCCCTCACAACATCTCCCTCTCCCTCACTTGAGCATTTCTCTCCACACGAGTTCTTCACCCATTCAGCCACCATGCGCCGTCGTTGCTAGCCTCCAGCCACCACCACCAGCCTCCTCTCTCACCAGCAACCTCCCCTTAGCCTCCCCATGCCCAGCTAAGCCACCGTACCACCTCCCAGACGCCACCACCTGTCTCTCAACACCTTTCTTAGCCCTTCCATGGCCCGCAATAGCTGGACAAGCTCCCCCTCCATTTCTCTAGTTTGAAACCCATGGCCTCAGCCCCTAGCAACGCTGTACGCCTCCTCTAGCAGCCACCATGAGACCACCGTGTGCCACCCAAGAACACCCCTTTCCAAATCTCCCTTTTCCTCCACAAATTGATGCCTCCAACCACCTCCCACAACCCAAATAACCACTGTACATGGCTAGCCGCCACCCACGAACTGCCCACTACGTTAGCCACCCTCGCACAACCTAGATCCACCCATTAGAACGCTAGATCCAATCTCCGAGATAGTGCCACCATAAGCTCACGGCAGCAACCAAGACGGAATGGTCACTGCCCAAGCTAATGGCTTTCGACACTACCGGCCATGCCAGGCAGAGAGTAACGCACGGGTTATCCCGACGATGGTATAACTCTCTTCCCTTCACCCTCGTTAGTATGTTAGTTGGTTGGTTGTGTTGTAAACTGTGATGTTTGTATTTGTAGAGTTCGTTGTGTAGTGTGATGTGAAGTGTGGCTGTGTACATGAAGTATTGGTTGTAGTTGGGAATTTTGCTGTGTAGTCGTGTTGTGGACTATGAAGTATGGTTGTGAAATATGGGTTGTAGTGGTAATGGGACATGGTGTGGATTGGAAAGATTACACGTGAAGTGTACTCTACGTGGCGTAGTGTGGAATGGGAAGAGTACGCATGGAGTGTCCTCTGAATGACGTAGTGTGGATGGGAGGAGTACATGTGGAGTATACTCTCGTGGCGTAATGTGGAATGTGAAAAGTACACGTGGAGTGTTCTCTGAGTGACGTAGTGTGGATGGGACAAGTACATGTGGAGTATACTCTCGTGGCGTAGTGTAATGTGAAAGGAGTCCACATGAAGTGCACTCCATGTGGTGAAGTAATGCACTGTATAGCGTATGTGTCGTAGTGGTAATGTGGTGTAGTGTGTTGTGAAAGGAATACAAGTGGAGTGTACTCCATGTGGTGAAGCAATTCACTGTTTGGCATGTGTACCGTAGTGGAGATGTGGCGTAGTGTGTTGTGAAGAGTGCACTCCATATGACGAAGTGATACACTGTGTGGCGTGTGCCGTAGTGATGATGTGGCGTAGTGTAATGTGAAGAGAGTACACGTGGAGTGTACTCCATGTGGTATAGCGATACGCCGTGTGGTGTGTCGTGAAGATATGGATGGTTGCGTAGTTGAGAAGTGTAGAGCATGATGAGTAATGTCGAGAACTGTGGAACAGTATCCTGGTGTAGTTGTGATATGACCAGTAGTCTCAGTGACTGGTGTTACTATATAACCGTGTTATGTCTGGGTGTACGTGTGAAATGTTGGGAACTGTGGAACAATGTCCCAGAGTAACTATGTAGTCCCAGTAACAAGTGTCGCCACGTAGTAGTGTTGTGGCTGTTGTATGTGTGAAGTGATGGAATGGTGTAAGAGTGACATAGCATGAACGTGACGGGATGTCATGATGTGGCAAGAGTACGTGAGGAGCCGTCCTTGTGATGAGTGAGTAGGTGGCGTAGAAGTGACGTAACAAGATGCCAGGTGACATGACAAGGTCACGGTGTAGCTTGGGAGTGGTCTCAAGCTATGTGACGTGACGTAAGATATAGTTGTGAATGGAGTCTTGTCGTGTTAAGTGTTAAGATGAGCTATGTAGTTGGACGAGTAGCATGAAGAGTCAAGTTAGTTGAGTTTAAGAGAATATTAGTATTGGAGTATGGAGCTTGTTTACAAAAAGCGGGTGTTAGTGGATTATATGTTACTCTTAGGTGTTAAAAGGAAGTAGGGTACATGTGTAATTTGGTTAGACACATGTGCCGGACGGATTTACTATATGTAATGGGTAATCTGTCTTAAACATAGGTACACGATATTTGAGCCTCAAAGTTAGCATAGAGTCATATAATATGCATGGATGAGGATGAGGATGATGGTGAGGAAGTGTAGGCTCGAATGTAGGAAGTGACGTGTGTATTGTTTAGGATTGGGATGCAAAATATTTCGTTCTTAAAACACCACTCAAATACAAAATATTTTTCAATTTCAAATCTTGAACTTTTCATCTAATCATTATCTAATCATTATAATTTTCTCAAACTTCTAAAGAAAACACAAAGAAATATAACTTTTTCAAATTTAAAAATAAAAGTTATATTAAAAAATTATATTCAAACAATTGTTTAACTTTATAATATTTATATTAAATTTTTTTTTTCTATCGTTTTCTAAAATTCAATAAAACATCTTGACTAAAATCATTTCGTTATTATTTACATATATTCAAAAATATAATAATATCTCAGCTTGGAAACCTAATATAAAGAGATGAATGATAAAAGTGACAAAAAGGAAAGAACTAACATCTGCCTTCCAGCGAGGGTTGCTTTGCAATGGAGGCCCGTGATTGTGGCTATAAGACCATAATCGTGGTTGTGGGTTTCCTTACCAATGGAGGCCCGTGATTCGTTTTATATGTTATGGTCCAGCATATAGCTCAAGTACTGGTCCATTTTTTTGGGGGATGTGGTTTGCTTTGCATCTTAATTATAGTTTTTGTAATAAAGAATTTCAAAATCTGGTCTGAAACCTGCACACCTTACTAGCTATTTTAGGATCAATTCAAACATTCTTTCTACATCGATGATAAAAATGGAACAGCGAAAGTGAACGAAGAAAATTTTTATGTATCGACACTAGGGGTGTAACCGGTCCGGTTCGGTCCGGTTTTTTATAAAATCTAGGATCGAACCGGTATGTACCGGTTTTGTATTTTTCAAAACCGATTACGCACCGGTTATCCTCCTAAACCGGTACTTCCGGATTTACCGGTTTTCGGTCCGGTCCAGTCCTGTTTTCTAGTTTTTTTAAAATGTAAGTTTCACAATTTGTCATTAAAAATTTGTTTATAAAAAAAAAAAAAACTGATTTAGAAAAAACAGTTTTATACTTTTATTAATATATTAGACTATATAATAGTATTAATATTAGACTATTGATATAGTAATAAGTTATATATTAGTATTAGTTATAAACTTTTAGTGATTTAGTATTAACATTTTATGTAATAATTTATAAATTATAATAAGAAATTATTTCATATATGAATATATATAATATATATTATTTATATAAATTTCACATAAAAATTTATAATTATACATTATATATAAAACTTATATATATTAATATTTAATATATATAAAAAATATTTTTTATAAAACTTATATATATTAATATTTAATATATATAAAAAATATTTTGTATAAAACTTATATATAAAAATATTATTCTTTATTTTTTTTAATCAATCGGTCCGGTCCAAAAACTCTCGGAACCAGAACCGGACCGGAACCGGCCAGTTTTTAGATTTTAAAAACCGGTTACGGACTGGACTGGTTCAAAACCGGTCCGGTCCGGTCCGGACCGATTTTCCGATTTGAGTTTACACCCCTAATCGACACATACAATTTAGTTTTATTAACGCTTCATTTATTTGTCATATTTTTCACCTACGAACTATCATCGGCATCTTTTGCAATTCGATACCAAACAACTATCATCGGTATAAAAGCCTTCGGCATAAAAGCCTACGTCCAAAGGTTGTTTGATGATGACATCCACTATATTTAATAGCTTTATATTTTCTCTTGGCCTCACATAGTTTTCAATACAATGGTAAAAATCATAGTTGTGAATTTCGTACCGTACCGGGCGGTACGGTCGAAATTTTTTGTACCGGCCGTCCGTCCGTCCGGTACAGGTACTATATCTATTTTGTACCGGCCAAAATACTAGATGTATCAGCCTCAATTTCAGCCTGTACCAGCCTCAATTTTGGCCGGTACCAACCGATATTTCGGATATATTTTTTTTTTTTTTGGTTTTTTCAAACTACAAGCTTATTTTTTTACTCCCAATTCAGGCTAGACTATTTATAATTTATATATATATATATATATATTTATATATAGACTATTATTTTGGAATATAATTTTTATATATAATTTATTTATATATCGACTATTCTGAAATGTTATCCCGAAACGGTATCGATATCGAAATATTTCGTTCTAGTACCTTGACCGGTACAGTGTTTAGTACGGTATTCAAAATATTGGTAAAAATAGGTATGAGGAACTTATCGTCCCTATGAAAATTTGAAGAGAGGAATAAAGTTACAAGAAAATGTAGATATATATGCCTCCCATTTTGTTGAGATACTCTCCTTTTACATGTGTTCTTTCTTCTTTGAAGTAGCTAACCCTACTTGTTTTACGTCATTTTTACACTTTTGCATATCACAACTAGTTACTTTTGTCTTTATTTCTTCCTTGTCTTATATTTTATTTTTATTTATGGCAATGAGGTTTGATTGAACTGGATCTCGTAGGTTTGGAAAGTGAGCTAAAATTTTTTTATTTTAGATGAAAGTTTAAAATATTATTATTGTTTTAGAATTTGAAATAGTTGAATTAAGATTTGAAATAGTTGAAATGTTTATTATATTTTGTGTGAAAATTTCAAAAAGTTGTAATGATGAGATGATATGAAATGAGAAATCTCATCTTGTCTTTGCCTCCAAACCTGTAGCTTTCTCATCTCATTCCCCATAAAATTTCTTATAATTTAGCTAAAAGTACATTCTCTAAAATTTCTTCATAAATTTTACTCATTTTTAAAAAATCTCCTACATCTCATTTCCTATCATTTCTCTATTCTATTAAAATAATATTTCTCTATTATTTCTTTATTACTTTTTTCTCTACTTCCATTTACAAACTTAACTACTCAATATTTTTTCTTATATTTTGAACTATTACTCTAGTGAATATTTTAAACAAAAATTTAATTTTTTTTGGTGGATATGATAATATTTTTAAAATTAATTTTTTTTTTGCTTTCGTAATTAATTAAATTATTTTTAAAATTATTATTTAAAACTATAACAAATATGAGTATGAGAGAAAGTGTAGATGATTGGAAGAAGAATTTATTTTATATATTAGAAGAAAATATTGATAAAAAATAATTTAGAAGATAAATAATGATTCCTTATATTTAGTGAACTATTGTTCATCTTCTAAACTTTTTCTCTAAAATAAAGATTGGGATGTAAGGAGTATTTTGATCAAAAACATAAAATAAACCTCAAATTATAAAGAAATTGATGCTTTGGGACATGGGATGTAGATGCTCTAATAAGAGAAAAAATATGTTTGACTTGTTAAAAAGTTGGTAGTTTAAATGCCACAAAACTTTTCCTTACTAAATATTGTTAAATATTAAAATAGTCGATGCGATTTTTCTTTTAGACAAATTAAAGCGCGGTTCAAATTCTAATTTTGAGCTTTTAATCTTTAAACGAGTTTATACAAGTCGAGCTTACCTGTATACAAGTGGTATTATTAATAGCTGGTCATAATTTTATGTTAACGAACAACTTGTGAACATTCTTCGAGCAAAATCGAGTTTGAAGGAGTCGATGTCGTGCTTCCTTTACGTTCTTCGATCATACTTCTGTTCAAGGTAGAGAGAGAAGAGCTAAAAGAACTGTTGCAATTGAAAAGCCCCAATAAGTGGTAAATTGAGTAATTTTACATATAATCGTGAAATGCGTAAATACTACATAATTGCTTTGAAAAAGAGTGGAATCTACTATTAAAAAATTAATTTTTTCATGTAGGTCTTATTTTTTATTCATTTTTTCCAAAGCAATTACTGGATGATTGGACAATTCACAGTTATAAATGTAGTTTCTCATCGAAATTTGGTTGCAAATTCAGCTAAGCCTATATGCGAGTCATCGATATTTGCGTAACATATATAGCATTATTTCTCGTTCCTGCTTGCAAAGTTTAAGCATATATGGGTCAAAATGTAGCAAAAACCTAAGTTGATTGGAAATGATGAATTTAATTATTTAATTTACAATCTTAACAAAAAAAACATATGAACTCGAGGTGATTTGTTGAAGAGTAACTTACACATGTTTTTATAAGTTTGGGTATAGTTTTCTGTTGCGAATGGACCCATTGAATGTGAGATCACACGGACTTAGTTCCAATAGAAATGAGATCCAATCTAATGATTTTTTAAAGTTACAAGGTAAAAAAATAAAAGTAAAAGAATCGTAAGACCTATCTCCATCTTAACGAACAAAAAAATAAATAAAGATGAATAAAAACTTGCCCTTTCTTCCAAGATTATTAGGATCATCATTGAAAAATATATCTTAGATATTTATTTTCGTTGTTCATAAATATAAGAGCATCAAGGTTGTGATGGGTGAAGTAGTTTTGATTATAAGTTCAATCCATCATCCAACAAGCTTTATAACATTAGAGCACTAGTAATGGACTTAAAAAAATTATATTTTGGCTAAAATTTAACTAGATTGCATGGAAACACACTATAGTGGACTGAACAAAATTATAGTATTTTGAACTTTGATCATTTTCATTGGCCAAATTTATTAAGTCCAAGTTGCTAGCCAAAAATTATTTTGGCATAAAAAATTTCCTCTCCCACATGCTATTCATTTCGCTCGAGCTCACAACTCTGAAAAATTCATTTTTGTCTCAAAAGCACAAAGTGTCCAAATCTCAAATTCAACCACAGAAAATGGCCAATCTCTATCTGTCATCATGTAATGACGCGAAATCATCTTATTGGAATGCTTTAAGTTCTAATTCTTTGTTATGTGTCCATATATGGCTCAATGATTCACATACTAAAAAATCGACTTGATAGGTGGAGGTGCCCTCAAGCTTATATACACATATATCATTTAATTCCTAACCAATGTGAGACCATAACATACTCCCACCCTTAGAGACCAACAATCACGTTGGTCGAGCACTATGGGAGGCTTTCACTTGGCTGAGTCAACATGGCTGATGCCATTGGATCCATAGCCGGCCACTCCGCAAGCCTAACCCATTAGGCGAGGCAGCATGGGAGCCCACCACCGACTCTGAAACCATTTGGTATGCGTCCATATATGGCCCAAGGATTCAAATCCTAGAAAATCGGCTTGCTAGTTGGAGGTGCTCCCAAACTTATATGTACACATACCATTTGACTCTTAACTAATGTGGGACCATAACATTCTGCAATATAATGATCAGTTGATATCTATTTTTTTTTAAATCTAATATCTACGTTAGAAAATTAATGTGCACTTTTTTAATAACGAATAAATATTTAAATTATAATTAAAATTAAAATAAATGAAAAGGTCAAAATTAATATTTTAATAAAATAGTGATAGATTTGAGAAATTTGTTAGTTGATATTATTAAAAAGTAATTAGTTAAATTTATAAAAATAGACTTTCTAATAAAATTTTAGCCAAATTTTAATTAGACTACTGCTAATGCTATTGACCGTCTTGACTCTTCGAGTTCCTCGACTTTTTGTCAAGCAACTTCCAACCAATTGCATGCGTTGGCTATACTATTACTCGGTCGACCGAACGTCTGGAAAGCGTCTAACAAATTCTTTTATATATGCTACCAATTTATATTCTTCTCCCATTTTCTCCCAACCCCGTCCCCTCGGGAAACCAGCCAGCTTGTAACAATAATAAGGTCTAGTTTAGTTAGATAATTCAGATGAGATATTTTTACTTGTGAATTTTTTACTTTTTTTTTAAATAATTAGAAGTGTTAAAAAATGATGTGAAGTGTTAAATATTTTTTGTTTTTTTCTCACATCATTTTTTAAACACTTTTAAATATTTTTTTAAAAAAGTAAAAAATTTACAATATTATTAAACAACATTTTCTTAATCACTACGTAAAAAAAAACTAAAAAAAAAAAAAAGTGAGTGGGACATCAGCGGGATCCCTAGCATTGTCCTTAATTAGTCATTGATTTCTAAATATCAATTCTTTACATACATTTATTTGTTTTCATACTTAACTTAGCTCCATATATCTATTTAATTGTCAATCCTTTCATTGTAAAAGGATAAAGTTAAGAAAATACAAAGTGCTTCTGTTTTATAATCTTACCATGATATCAGCCTAAACACGATCCCCAACTGAGACAAAAAATGGCCTCTTCTTCCAACGTCTCATCTCTATACCTTCTCCATCCCTCTAGTTCTCCTAGCCTTCTTCTTATTTCTAGACTCCTTATAGGAGAAAATTTTCCAAAATGGTAAAAAACTATGACTCGAGCCCTCAATGCCAAAAACAAACTTAGTTTTGTTTATGACACTCCAACCTCCCAATATCAACTCTCCAGAATACACACAATGTAATCAAACAAAGGGCATAGTCTTTACCTGGATTCTGAACTCCATCAGCCCATTCCTTGCCAAATTTCTTGAATATCACAGAGATCCACATTAAGTCTGGATTGACCTCCAATCTCGCTTCTGCCATGGCAATAATTCCCGTCTTTATCACCTTAAGCGCGAGCTTTCCTCCCTGCAGCAAAACACCCATTCCATTTATGAGTATTACAATCAAATTAAAAAAATATTGGATGAACTTAGTCATCTACAAACTAACAATGATCTCAAAGATTTGCAACAACAAGCAGAGGATGAACGTATTTTTCAATTCCTGATTGGCCTCAATGACTCTTTTTCTCAACTCAGATCCCAAATCCTAGCCATGGAACACCTTTCCCCCATTACGAAAGTTTTTTCTATTTTGTTTTAGGAAGAGCAACAGCGGCTCCTCCACATGCGGCTAGCACCGACAGAGTCCCTGGCCTTCACAGCTCACTCTGGCAGCTCCACCAGTCACTCGAAAAGCCCCCTTCAATATACATATAGTGGCAAGCTTCGTCATCTTTGCAACCATTGCTAGCGGCTCATTGGATACCCACCTAGCCGTGAACCTCGCCCCACTCAACTCCCTTTACTTCTCGGCAAACCACTATCTGGGGCGGCACTGGTAGCCAATCAAGCTTCACTCTCCTTTGATTTGTCGTTGCCACCAGGACTGTCTCCTGATCTCTACCAAAAGTTGCTAGACCTCCTCACTCCCAACCCTTCCTCGGTTAATTTTGTCGGTAATGCCACTTCCTCTCCTCCATATTTTGATAGCCACCATGAATGGGTCGTGGACAGCAGCACCAACGCCCACATGTGCCACGACCGAACTGCTTTTTGCGATTTGAGGAAGCCCTCTTCTCTGCAATCTGTGAAACTTCCTAACAACCACACTCTCTCTATTGAGGGTGTCGGCGCATGTATTTTGTCCCCAACTCTAACTCTTCAAAATGTCTATTTTATCCCTCACTTTCATTTTAATTTATTATCTGTCCCTCAGCTTACTAATAGCACCTCTTGTCTTGTTTCTTTTTCTTCCACAAATTTTTCCTTCTAGGACCCACACTTGACGAGGCTGATTGGAGCATGTGAGTTCTGCAATGGGCTTTATATGTATCGGCCCAACACTGTTATGGCCCTTTCTGTGCAATCTACTGTTACTAAAAACTTATGGCACCAACACCTAGGTCATCTTTCCCGTCCTCTTATTCCTTAATTTTTTAATAATTCTTATGTCATTTTTTTTTTAAATAATTCCTATATCATTCTAATTGTGATGTTTGTGCTCGTTCTAAGCATACAAGATTGCCTTTTTCTTCTACTGCTAATAAGAGTTATTTTGCTTTCAATCTAATTTTTTGTGATATTTGGGGTGGTTATCATACTCCTTCAATTTGTGGTGCTCATTATTTTTTTACTATTGCTGATGATTTCTCCCGCACTACTTGGATCTATCTCATGCGTTATAAATCTGAGGCTTATTGAAATCTCCTGCATTTTTTTGCCCTCATTTAAAATCAGTTCAACACCATCATTAAAATAATTCGAACTGATAATGGAAAAAAATTTCTTTCGCATAAATTTCAAACTTATCTTCATGATCATGACATTATTCATGAACGTACTTGTATTGAAGCTCCACAAAAAAATAGCGTTGCGGAATGTAAACACCGGCACCTACTGAATATTGCTCACAGTCTTCATTTTCAAGCTCACTTACCTTTAAAATTTTGGGATGAATGCGTACATACTGCTGCATATCTCATAAATCGCACACTAAGTCGCATTCTTCAAAATAAATCTCCTTTTGAACTACTCTTCAACACCATGCCCAACTACAATCATCTTCGTGTCTTCGGGTGTCTTTGTTATGCCCAAACCCTTCGTACTTCTCATGATAAATTTTTCTTCTCGTGCCTCAAAATGTATCTTTCTTGGCTACCCTAGCACTCATAAAGCATACAAGGTTTATAATCTCGACACTAAAGCCATTTTATATTTTCGCAATGTCACCTTTCATGAACACCAATTTCCCTTTCAAAAAATTTTCGATCTTTCAGATACATCTCTTCCCGTTCTTCCTCTCCCTGTTCCTGAGCGTATCTTACCATCCATTACTTCCACTATTTCCATTAGTTCCTCTGATCCCTCCTCTCCTCCCCCCTTTCTCCATCCTTGTCATACAACCACTCGACCAGCATATCTTCAAGATTATGTTTGTTCGACCCTACACACGGAGCCCACGACATCCTCACCTGCTACACAAACCTCAGGTATTGCTCACCCTTTATTTGATTTTCTTTTCTATTCTCTATTTTCATTTTTCTCACCTTAGTTTTTTACATGCTCTTACTAATTTTGTTGAACCTTCTTGCAATTCTAATGCTTTTCGCCATTCCCATTGGCCCGAAGCTATGTCTACTGAACTTCGTGCTCTTGAAGCCAATTGCACTTAGACACTTGAGCCGCTCCCTCCTGGTAAAAAATCCATTGGTTGCAAATGGGTATTCAAAACTAAGTTCAGGCAGAAGGTTCCATCGAAATATATAAAGCTCGCCTGGTAGCCAAATGATATACTCAAGTTGAAGGCCTCAACTATCATAAGACTTTTCTCTCGATGCGAAAATACCTAGCAATGGATTATTCATCAAATTGACGTCAACAATACCTTCTTACACGACAATCTTGATGAGGAAGTCTACATGACATCACCTCCCGGTTATTGTCTCGAGGGGGAGACTCGTGTATATTGTCTTCGTAAATCTCTCTACGGCCTCAAACAAGCATCCCGCAATTGATTTTTTAAACTAACTACTGTGCTTCTGCAAGTTTTACTCAATCTCAAGTAGATCACTCTCTATTCACCTTGGTCACTTCCACAAGTACGTATTACCATTGTTCTTGTCTATGTTGATTACATTCTGCTTGCTAGTAATGATCTCTCTCAGATTAAGTTTTTCAAAAAAAATCTCTCCACACACTTCAAAACCAAAGACCTCGGTTCTCTCAAATATTTTCTTGGTCTCAAAGTTGCTTGTTCACAAAAAGGCATCTTCCTCAACCAACGAAAATATACTCTTGATATTCTAAATGATAGTGGACAACTTGGTGCTCGGATTGCTCCCTTTCCCATGGAACAAAACTTGAAGCTCACCAATCAAGATGGCACACTTCTTCTCGACCCTAGTGCATATCGACGACTAGTTGGACGCCTTATCTACCTCACCATCACTCGTCCCGACATCATCTTTGTAGTGAACATCCTCAGTCAGTTTATGCATGCCCCTCGTGTTCCCTATATGCAAGCCGCCACTCGTGTTCTTCGCTACATCAAAGGAAGTCCTCAGCAAGACATTTTCTCTTCTCCTCCAACAGTTTACATATTACTGCCTACACTGATTCGGATTGTGCCAGTTGTCCCATTACCCATCGCTGCACCACATAATACTTCGTCCAGCTCGGCACGAGTCCTATTTCCTAGCGGACAAAAAAAAAAAAAAAAAGGGTAGTGGTTCACTCATCAGCTAAAGCTGAATATGGCATTGACCACTTGTGAGCTCACCTGGCTGAAACAGCTCCTCATTGATCTTGGCATCTCTCATTCGGAGCCTTTAAGCTTACATTGTGACAATTAATTTGCTTTTCACATTGCTCACAATCCTGTGTTTCATGAACACACCAAACATATTGAGATTGACTGTCATATTATTCGAGATAAGATCCGGTCCCGTCTCCATACAACTGTGCATACTTCTTCCCATGAGCAAATTGCCGATATCTTCACTAAAGACTTAGGACGGAAACTTTTTCATCATTCCTAACGCAAGTTGGGCATTACAGATCTTCATGCGCCAACTTGAGTGGAAGTATTGATAGGATTCTAGTTTGCACAAAATCAGCAAAGACATCAACACCATGATTTTATGAATTAGTCATTGATTTGTAAATATCAATTCTTTTCATACATTTATTTGTTTCCATACTTAGCTTAGCTCCATGTTTTTATTTAATTGTCAATCCTTTCATTGTAAAGAAAAAAGTTCAGAAAATACAAAGTGCTTCTGTTTTAGTCTTAACATAAGATAGTTTAGTTTTGTATAACCAAATTAGCCCTAAATAAATTAGTACATCTAATCTTATAAGTAAAGTTTTGAATACCATTTCGCGACCATTTTAGTTAAGGCACTGGAACGAAATATTTTGATATCAGTACTATTCGTTTCAAGATAGTCTATATATATATAAATTAATTATATATGTATAAATTATATTTCAAAATAACATCAATGCAAGTTTTAAAAAGTTAAAACACATTTATAAAACTCAATAATACTTCTAAGTTCTTAGTCCAACTATTAAAAACATAATCACTCATCTTAATCACGAAAAGGGGAGTATGGATTTGATCATCAGTTCTTGAGAAAATGTAATAAAAAAAAGTTAAGAAAATAATCTCAAGATATGAAAATTTGAGTGAAAATTATAAAAATACACTAAAAATACAAAAATAAAAAATTTTGACCAATACACTGAAAATCGGCCGGTATTGACCAAAACGCACCGAAATGACCGGTACGAAACACCTATGTCCCTCGTGTCGGTTACTAGTCTGGCATGGTAAATACCGGCTGTACCGGCATGGTATTTAAAACTTAGCTTATAATAGTAATAAATAAGGATTATGATAGGCTTACTACTTTCTACCATGTATTTACTACTCTTTTATTTTTTCTTTTAATTTTGTTTTACTTAATTATTAAGAAAGTAACTATTAGTGAAGTTGTATATTTTTTTAATTTTTTCTTAATGATCAAGGATGTTAAAAAAATATTTAAAACAAAATAATAAAAAAATAAAAATTCTAAATACAGTAAAAGAATGATAGGAGTGTACTAAGCCTATAATTATCCAATAAATAAAGAAACTTAATAGCATGCAATCTTTCTCACTCCTGCTCTATATGAATCATATCTACTTCTTCGTTACCTCTCTAAACAAAATCAAGAAATTAAAGACAGAAACCAAAATGCAACTCTTTCGTTCACTTTTGATTATGTGCCTCCTTCGCATCCAACCAACCCTCTTCGGTGAGCACCTCCTCCTGGAATATAGAACCCTCCTCTCTGTCAAGTCCTCCATCACCAACGACCCACATCTTGCTCTTTCTACATGGAATGCCTCCACTAATCATTGCACCTGATCGAGTATCACGTGCCACCTTTCCCGTCATCGCGTGACTATCCTCGACCTCTCAGGCCTTGATCTCTTTGGTACTCTCTCTCCGGACTTGGCTCATCTCTGTTTCCTCTCCAACCTCTCTGTCGCTGCCAATGAGCTCTCCGGGGCCATCCCCGTCGAGCTCTCTTTTGAAATTAAATATCTAATTAGCTAAAAAGTCATTGTTTGCTTTAACTTTCGAAGTAAATTGTGCCTTTACAAGTTGATTCCCTATCCAATTCCCTCCAAAATAGGATAGAAAAATGCCTAGGATTTATATCACTTTCCTTCATCTTTATCTACCCTTCAAACAAGAATACAATGAAATAATTGTTGTGGCAATCCACATCGCTTGCCTGATGCATATACAATCATGAGAGCGTTACCTTTGCAATCATACTCCCACTAAGAATATCTATCTTATTACCTACGGCGCAAAGTGGACGGTCCATTGTGGGCGTTGACCTGCGGTGGAGGAACATGTTGCAACGGAGTGGATCGAGGCTTCAAGCAACATGACCATAAAGAGATTTGAGTTTGCAACAATGTGGAGAAACACAATGCTCGAGCTGTTAGAGCATTGGCATTGGCTTCATCAAAACATAGCCAAATATAAAATATAATGAATTTCATCAAAAGAGAGCTGCATTGGATTAGCCAAATAGATAAATGTGAAACTTTAAGCTACAGTAAATGTATAAGTTTCTTCAAATTTGAAACACTACTGTTCATTCATCAAATCTATTTTTTATTCACTTTTAATCTCTAAATGTCTTGTAATAATAAAGGAAGAATCAAATTAAATTATTAATTAACATATGATTAGTGTAATTATAAAAAATTAAAAAAAATAAAATATTATTATTAAAAAAATAATATTATATTATTATTTTGATGAATTAAATAGCTAATTCAATGTGGAGTTATGGATAAGGAAGTTTTAGATATATGGAAAACATGTACTTTTCATCAAAATTTGAAGATGAATTTGATGAGTCTAATGCTAGTGCTCTTAGTTAGTTTGCGATGGTGTGGAGGATCAGAGGTGGTGTCAGCGCTAGGGATTTGATTTTGCATTTGAGAAAACAAGCCGGATTAAAGTTCAAAAAATTACATGTGTTGCTTTTAACCTTCAGAAGGAGAAATGGAGCAAAAATTACAAAAAAGCCATGAGTTTAACTCTAATTACAAAAATGCCATGCCCCTCATTTTTGGACTGAAATATACATTAGGCTGAAATACCGAGAATCGACTAGAATTGACCGAAACACATTGAAATGATTGGAATTTGACTCAATACAAAAAACCTCCCTTCACTGTGCCGGTTACTATTATGACTAGGAAAATTTCAACCATTTCGACTAGAACGGAACGGTAATCAAAACATTACCTAAGAATGTAAAACAACAAGATGCAAGTCAAAATTGATAAAGGACTTCAGCTACAAAGTAACAATTAACAACAAAGATGCTAATTTCTAAATTTACCGGCATATGCAATTAAGCATTAAGAGACAATCAAAAAATTATAGCGCTTTTGCTCCTTGAATTGGATCCTAACCCATTTGAGCTTTCTTCTTGTCAACTATTTTCTTAAAAGAAAAGAGAAATATAAGGAGGATAAGATTGGTCAAGGCCCCCACCATCAAAGCCTTCCCATATGTTTATTGCCATTATATATGGCGCTCACTGCATGCACTAAGGGGCCAATGTTTTTAAAAATCTTCTAAAAGTTTATTCATTTTTCGGTACGGTCCAAAACCCGGAAAGGTTACAAGGTTTATTTCAAAATAAAAAATGAATAAACTTTGGTAGGAAGTGCTTGACTTAGAAATTAGCATAAAGTAGAGCGAGTGTGAAAGAAAGACATATAACTAGAAAGCACCCTCACTGTGAAAGAATCGGTGACCATCATCGGCGCTTTTGTACGTGGGATAAGGATTATCCAACTAGAAAAGGACCAAATTATATATAAAGTGATGCTCGATTGTGGAAATTAAGGACGAAGATACTGATGATGAGCAATGAGGTTCCAACTTCCAACCAAGTTGCATGCGTTGGCTTGGCTATACTTTTACTCGGTCGACCGAACGTCTTGAAAACGTCTAAATAAATCTAACAAATAAAAAGAATATGAACCCGACATGAGATCCATCTGGCCCATTGAATTATTTTTCAGTCGAGCTTTAACTTTTAAGTCCAATCAATAAATTATTTTTAATAAAAAAAAAAGTCCAATCAATAAATGTTAAAAATTTAACAAATAAAATAATTTTAAAAAATATTTCATCTTATCTCATTTTATTTAATTATCATAATTTATTTAATTTTTAATATAAAATAAAATAAATAATTTAATTTTTTTAAATTTTAAAATAAAAATAATATTTAAAAAATATATTCTAACAATACTTTATTCAATTTTTTAATTTTAATCTCAATTTATCTAATCTCATTTCTAAAAACAAAATAAGCTTCGGCAGAAAGCATCCGCGTGGGTCATAATTACTTCAGATAGAAAGATTCTTATTTCAATTCCTCCCCAAATCGCGTTTTATTTTTAAATCGATCTTTTAACTTTTAAGTCCAATCAACAAATAACGCAACTTTGATGAATAAGCTTTGGTAGAAAGTATCCGCGTGGGTCATAATTACTTTAGATATTATATTTAAATATTTATTTTCATTTAAGAATAAAGTGATCAGCTTCCGTCCTAATGGGTCCCTATCAGATAACGAAAAAAAAGTTGTGACGAAGAGAAAGGCAAAGTCAGTCAAAAAGACAATATGAAAGGGAGACCACTTTTGTGGCTTTAAAAAACAAAAAAAAAAAAATTGTAACGTAGAGAAAGGCAAAGTTAGTCAAAAAGACAAGTATGAAAGGGAGAAAACGGAGAAAAGAAGTTATTATTTGGTGTTGTAAGTAGAAAAATTACAGAAAAGAAGGAGAAAACAGAAAAATTAAAAATTAAAAATACGATATCTTAATGCCTAATGGTGTGGTGTAAGCAGAGAATCGTGGAGCGCAACCAAAATTAAAGAAGAGAGAGAAAAAATATTAATCTATTATTTAGTTATGCAACAGTGCTATTTAAATTTGTTGGTAAATGGCCCAACCAAATGTCATTAATGTAAGTCCATAATTTAGTTATATGTGATGAAAAATGTCTATATTGAATTAGCCAATGGTTCAAAGCTTAACATATTGAATTAGGGCTCTCCACTGTTGACGAGTTACTATTCACCCTCCACCATACTATTTTTTGGAAGCAAACTCAATTCTCTTTAAGTTCAAATTTCATAAGACACTTCAAATTACAAAGTTTACTAGACCAAAGCAGCTTGACATTGAACCAATCAAAATGCTGGAAAGAAAGTTTGTTCGATAGTACTTTAAACCTTGCTCAAGCGAACATTGCGGGAAATGAGATTTTACGTGGATTTGGAGTTTTAAATGAACTAAAGAAACCTTAACTATATATTGATCATTATACATGACTTCTAGCTAGGGCAAAGAGAGGGGGCCATAATAGCTCCTATGTGGTCTTCCTTGAAAGAACCCTCCGTAAACACATTGAATCCGAGATACTTTCTCACTGATTATTTTCTTCCTACCAAACTACAGAAAAGCTTGTAGCCACAGACATGAATATACATGGTGGGTCTCAATTTTTCTTTTCAAACCACCATTATAAGGCTTCACGCTTAACTTATTCCAAACATCTTTCTCACTCCCGCTCCATATGTGCTTCTTCATTACCTCTCTAAACCAAATCATGGAAGTAAAGAGAAATACAAAAATGCAACTCCTCCTTTCACTTCTGATTATGTGCCTCCTCCACGTCCATCCAACCCTCTCCGGCGGATATCTCCTCTCGGAATACAGAGCCCTCCTCTCCATCAAGTCCTCCATCACTGATGACCCACAATCAGCTCTTTCTACGTGGAACACCTCCACTAGCCACTGCACCTGGTCGGGTATCACATGCCACCCTTCCCGTCGTCGCGTGACCATCCTCGACCTCTCAGACCTTCGTCTCTCTGGTACTCTCTCCCCAGACCTGGCTCATCTCCGTTTCCTCTCCAACCTCTGCGTCGCCTCCAATCAACTCTCTGGGGCCATCCCAGCCGAGCTCTCTTCCCTCTCTGCTCTCCGCGTCCTCAATCTCTCCGACAATCGCTTCAACGGCAGGTTCCCCTCCCAACTCTCCCTCCTCAAGAACCTTCAAGTTTTGGATCTCTACGACAACGACTTGACTGGTGACTTACCCTTGGCCGTCACTCAAATGCCCAACTTACGCCATTTGCATCTCGGCCGTAACTTCTTCTCGGGTGGGATCCCGTCCCAGTTCGGGCAATGGAAATTCCTAGAATACTTGGACGTATCCAATAACGAACTCGGGGGTCCTATACCGCAGGAGATAGGAAACTTGACCAACCTCAGGGAGCTCTACATTGGACAGTACCCCAATATGTACGAAGGTGGCATACCCCCAGAGATCGGGAACCTATCGGAACTAGTTCGTTTCGAAGCCAACGGCTGTCTTAACTTATCCAGTGAGAGCTTCCCCTCCCAGCTCTCCCTCCTCAAGAATCTTCAGGCTTTGGATCTCTCTCACAACCGCATGACAGGTGACTTGCCCTTGGCCGTCACTCAAATGCCCAACTTGCGCCATTTGAATCTAGGTGGTAACTACTTCTCAGGTCGAATAACGCCCCAGTTCGGGCAATGGAAATTCCTAGAATACTTGGACGTATCCAATAACGAACTCGGAGGTCCTATACCGCAGGAGATAGGAAACTTGACCAACCTCAGGGAGCTCTACATTGGGAACTTAAATAAGTACGAAGGTAGCATACCCTCGGAGATCGGGAACCTATCGG
Organism: Juglans regia; assembly: GCF_001411555.2. Classification (NCBI taxonomy): domain Eukaryota; kingdom Viridiplantae; phylum Streptophyta; class Magnoliopsida; order Fagales; family Juglandaceae; genus Juglans; species Juglans regia. The sequence continues at coordinate 26,759,121 of NC_049908.1, forward strand.
AACTAGTTATTTTCGAAGCCAGCGATTGTAACTTATCTGGCGAGATACCACCGGAGATCGGGAACTTGGTGAGCTTGAAATCCTTGGACTTGTGGTATAATGTTTTTACAGGCGAGATACCACCGGAGATCGGGAACTTGGTGAGCTTGAAATCCTTGGACTTGTCGTATAATGTTTTTACAGGCGAGATTCCTGAGTCTATTGGCGACATGCCGGAACTGGAGGAGTTGAGGTTGTGGGAGAACAACTTTACCGGGATCATTCCTCAGAGGCTGGGAAAGAATGGGAAGCTTCAGCTTCTTTATCTTTCATCGAATAAACTGACTGGTACTCTGCCTCCTGATATGTGTTTTGGGAATCGGCTTGAGCTTCTGTATACTGACGGAAATTTATTGTCTGGTCCAATCCCGGACTCACTAGGGAGGTGCGAGTCGCTGTCTGTGATCCGAATGGAGCACAACTTTCTCAACGGTTCAATGCCAAGAGACCTTTTCGGTTTGCCCAATCTTACCCACGTGTTGCTGCGGAATAACCGTCTGACAGGGAAGTTTCCCATTTCCTCGAGAAACGTTTCTCAATTGAGGACACTAGATATTTCTGACAACAAGATTCATGGTGAGCTACCTAGTTGGATCTGGAGACTTCCCGATCTTCAGATTTTGAATCTTTCTCATAATTGTCTAGAGACTCTAGATGTGAATTTAAACTCTTCCCAAACTTCCGTATCAAGATTGAGGATCATAGACCTTCACTCCAACCAGCTCCAAGGGCAACTTTCAACTCTCACACTTAATTTTCAAAACATCATTCCACGTGGGCAGCCTTTTTCCTTCTTTATTTCAAGGAATAAATTTGACGGGACTATTCCTATGTCACTGTGCAATGCTACCTATCTTGGTGCTCTAGACTTGTCCCATAATCACTTGACTGGCACGATTCCCCAATGCTTAATTGAAATGAGTACAAGACTAAGCATGATGGATCTAGGGGGAAACAATCTTACTGGAGTAATTCCTGATTCCTTTTCAGACTACCCATGTTATTTACAAATTTTGGTTCTGAATGGAAATCAACTGGAAGGAGAGCTACCAAAATCCCTAGCCAAGTGCAATAAATATTTGAAGGTTTTGGACGTTGGGAACAACCGCATTCAGGATACATTTCCATGTTATTTGAAGAGCATAGACACATTGCGAGTCCTTATTTTGCGAGCTAATCAATTTTATGGGTCTATTAATTGTCTAGACGCTAATACCACCTGGTCCAACCTTCAAATTTTGGACCTGGCCTCGAACCATTTTGTTGGTAAGTTTCCAATACGTGACTTTTCTAGCTGGAAGGGAATGATAGTAACCAAAAATAACGCTGGACAGCCTGGACTTCGCCATTCTGAAAGTTCAAACAACGGGAAGGCATTGCCATTGCCAGATTACAGCTCTGAAATTAGGGTCAATCTTACATTAAAAGGTCAAGAATTGGAGTTGGTGAAGGTCCTAACTATCTACACCTCACTTGACCTGTCGTGCAACAGTTTTGACGGACATATACCTGCAGAAATAGGAGAATTCAAAGCCCTATATGCCCTCAACTTATCTCACAATGCTTTTACAGGTAAAATCCCACAAGCTTTAGGAAACGTGACTGCTCTTGAATCACTAGACTTGTCTAGCAACAAGCTTATTGGAGAGATTCCTCAACAACTTGCAGATGGTCTTATTTTCCTGTCAACCCTTAACCTTTCGTTCAATCAATTGGTGGGAAAGATTCCACAGAACAATCAATTTACTACATTTACAGAAAGTTCATTTGAAGGAAATATACAGTTATGTGACTTTCCCATGAAAGAAAAATGCATACATGAAGAATTGGGACCGTCACCTCCTCCATCTAAAGAATCTCACTGGAATTCAATTGACTGGGACTTCTTAAGTGTTGAGTTGGGATTTGTTTTCGGCTTCGGGATTTTTATTGGACCTCTTATATTTTGGAAGAGGTGGAGGAAACGCTACTATAAACATGTCGACGACATTGTTTTTAAGATGTTCCCTCGGACATACATAAGAATAGAGAATCATCGAAGGCGAGCATACACGAATCAAGGACGACAAGCACGAAGGAATCAAGGTGGGAGGGATTAGTGACAGATACGAGGAGCAATGCTCAATGATGTCAGGTATGTCTCCAATTGATTTTTTGGTAATGCAATTAAATGTTGTCCGAAGTGATGTATTATAAATTAGCAATATTGTTGAAATTCATAAGGCATGATCTCCTACATGCATGGCAGGCTACACAACTTGAACTCATGGATAGATCATTACAAAGTTGTTTTGGGAAGTCCTAATTGAGAAGTACTACGTACTAAAATAAGATATATGAGGAAGCAATATGGCCTCGATCGTCATGGGAATGAAGCCATAATTAGATGGTTAACTTGTGGGGTAGAAAGTAATATGAGAAATTACATTTGTATAAGTAATTCTAATAGTATTGGCGTTACTTTATGTAAGAATTTAGTCAAATTTAGCAAAATATATGAAACCACTACTGTTTCTGGTTTGCATAACCTATACGTATAACTCTCCGTATTGAATTAGCTAACTTTCCTCTATACCATTAAATTATTATCTCTTTCTTTAATTTATTATTAATTCATCTCTTTATTGGGAGAGAAAAAAAAAATACTAATATATTAAATTTGTTGGGAGTTTTAGCTGAAAGTTGTTTTTGCTAACTTTTCGAAAGTATCTAAATATTTTACAAAAGTCAATGTCAAGATTAGTTATCTTATTCTTCAAATTTTGACTGACATATAACTTTTTTACCTTTATCTAATAATTCAAAACTTAAAATTTACATTGGATTAGTCATCACACTCTCTATAATAATAAAATATTATTAGTTTTTATTATTTATATTTTTTAATTAATTTTTATTTTATTTTTATAATCTTCAATAATCTCCAACAAATCATATTCATTTTTATTTTCACAATCTAACAATTTATAATATAATAATCTTATATGTTATAATATAAAAATCTCATATCTATAATATAATAATCTCAAAAAATATTTTTAGATTAGTTATAGTTCTTTTCATATTTAAAAAGAAAAATAGATTTACTGTAACTTATAGTTTGGATAAAAATAATTTAACTAATTTATTATGAAGTAAATATGAATAATATTTGTTAAATTTAAAGATGAATAGGCATTTGACTAATTTAATGCCAACACTTTTGTTGAGTGCCATTAAATGCTGTCTTGGTTATCGCGCCAATATATTGGTGCTTGGTTTTCTTGATTAGATTTGGATCTACGGGATTCCGATCCAAATTCTAAACATAATTCATTAATAATAATTTTCTTTTTATATTTTTTATATTTTATAATTATATTAATTATATGTTAATTAATAATTTAATTTTTAATTAACTTATTATTTCCTAACTATTGTTTTTTTTCAACCTAATAATTGTGAGGAATGTCTTTATCTTCTAATAGCAATTCACACACGTTCATCATTATTGGAATAATGCAAATGCACAGACATTCCTGTCTAATACATACACATTCCCAACTTAAAAAAATATCTTAATTAATCATGAGCACCATCATAAAAAATATGACATTCATCCTCTTTTTGATAGCAAAAAAAAAAAAAAAAATCCAAGCCGCATTCAGTATAAAAAAACAAAACCATTCCCAAACCAAACCAAACTTATACATGTCATTTCTAAACTCAATGCAAATATAAAACAATAGAGAACATAAATCAATGCTAATGAAATTTGATCCATAATATTCTTTAAACTTTTACTATCTAAATATTTTATAAATGCAGATGTGGTTAGCATAAAATAATTAAATATATAAATGAATCTTATAAATTTATAAATAGGGTAATGCTATTGAGACCGATGATGAACCGATAAAATTTAACCGATAAGTGTAAATGCATTTTTTTTCCTTTTATTTCAATCATTTTTTATATATCTTTAAATATATTTTTTTTTAAAAATATCAATTCACTAATAGTCACTTCCTCAATCCTTTAAGTAAAAGAAAGTAAAAAATAAAAAATTCAATCGATCACTTTTATCAGTAACTTTTATCAATTCAAGTAGCAGTTCCTTATAAATATAGGTGTGCCTATCAAGTTGTAACATTTAAGCTATTATCGAATATGTACATAAATGTCGTGGCTTACTCCCATCTTTAAGTTCCCCTTTTTCTACAAATTTCCCAAAAACAATAGCAATATCATTATAATAGGCCCCTTCCTCACATCCTTGATAGCAAAACCACCATCAACGACCAAAATGGCAACATTGTGCACATCCCACGTTCACCATGCTAAGACTATGGCTAGTGTCAACCGCCACAACCATAAGCCAATCCTCAGCACCACGTACCCAGTCCAGCCACAAACAACCCATGTAAAAACCCACGAGTGGTGCTCTTTTTTTTTTCGTCTGCTGTGGCATGTGGTATATATACATATTCCTAAGATGGCTACATGTTTCTCCTACGATTGTCGATGCGTTCTCTAATCTCCTCCCCTGGCTTCGACCAACGATAGCCCTCACTTTTCCCATCCTCTCAATAAGCCCACACTGGTCTCTTCTCCTTTTTTCCATCATTTTCTCGATCAAACTTGCCATAGGAAGTTGAGTAACTGCCTTGCCGCTAATATCGGTTAGCCACCGGCTTCATCGAACCTTGTTCCTCTTCTGGTGAGTCTCAAACCTTTCTGTCTCACTGCCCTTGGTTTTCTCAAGTGAAAATTTGTTTCTTTTTGGCGTCAAAACCATACTTACACTAAGGCTATGTTAGGGCACTTAGATGAGATGAGACTCATCTCAAAGATTTTCATAACGTTCTTCCCCAACATCACTCAAACACAAAATACTTTTCAATTTCAAATTTTTAACTTTTTTATCTAATCGTTACCTAATTGTTACTATGAAACCCAGTTCTTTCTTTTTGTTGTTGTTTGTGTGTGTGTGAAGTCTTGGTCAGTGTAGAAGCCTAGACCACAAAAAAAAAAAAATTAGGGCCTTAAAATGGTGCCAATTTATGCCAGGGGATGAAAATGCACTGCACCCCTCCCTCTCTTTTCTCTTCTTTCCTCATTCTCCCTCTCTTTCTTCCAACGCCGCACCCCTCTCTCCCTCTTTACAACCAATGACCTCCCTGCATGCACCTTCTCTCTCTCTCTCTCTCCCTCTCTCTCTCTCTCTCTCTCTCTCTCTCTACTTCCAAAAATTGGCATAGTGATCCACGTTAACCTGCAGCAACACTAGGTCACAAGGGATCACTTATCTACAGCCCAACCACTGCGAGCAACATCGTCCATGGCTGACCATGTTATTGTTCTGCAAGTTAAAAAACAGATCAAACATATGCTCCTCTGCCTAGATCTACCGTTATCTACCTACCATGAGGCCAAGTGGCCAATATCTCTCACCGTCGTGCACGGCAAACCCAGATACTGCCACCATGGAACAGTCATCCGCATCAACTTGAATCGAGGCCCACTTCCATAGCCTAGTTCCACCTCCAGCAACACCTTTCTTGCCACCCTTCACTTTAAAAACCACCCAAAATCTGTTGCGGTGAGATTTTCCTCTATCTCTCTCCTTCATTGAACACCACCTTCCCCAACACTTTGATGCCTATCTTGTTCTTTGTTTTAGATCGGTGGCCTTTGTTTGTGCTCTATTTGGTGACCCACTACCACCCGCACGCCAGTAAGCCCATCTCCTTCCATTTCTTTCTTTGATTACGGTGCTCTCTCTTTTCCTTTGTATCTCATTTTTTTTCTCTGTTTTCCTTGCACCATCGCATGCCAAGAATCACTTCAAACCGCCTTCCTCGGTTCTCCCTCATTCCTTTCTTATGCTCTATTTTCCCTCCCTTTCACCCTCTCTGTTTTGGCTCCTCTATGAGCACCGTCATCATCGTCTTCCACCTTTCATCACCTGAGCTCCTCCATCTCTCTCTCACCTTCCCATTTTTCTTCCCCTCTCTGTGAGCACTGTAGTGCTCTCTCTTCCCCCTCTATGAGTCACTATCATGACTCTAGCCCACCAGCACCACCTTTGTCGCCACTAACCACCCCTCCTTGTCCCTCTCAATCCTAATCACTCTCTACCCCTTCAACCCTCTCTCTGACCCATTGCCCCTTCAACCATCTAATTGGCCACCTGGCCTTGGTCATCATTCCCTCTCAGTTCTTGTTTCAACTGCATGAATGTAGCATAGGTTCAGAATCGTAATTGTTACTTTTCAAAGCAATAGATCAATTGCCAGAATCCACCCGTGCAACCACCGGGTCACTTGTAAACGGGAACACCCACAACTAGTCATTGAGTTTGAGACGATTAGATTAGCCAGAAATTTTCTATTCGAACAGTAAATAGTTCTCGATCTAGCTTTTAAAATAACTGTAGTTGGAAAAATCCTGAAACTGGATTTTTTGTAGTATGGTTTTGTACTGTGATCGGAGTAATTATGTGATTCCAAACCCGAATCCCCTCTCTCCTTTTCTCCAGTTTTCTCCTTCTAGTGTCTTATCCCTTCAGGATGCCAAGCAGTCGCATTTAATTGGGGCACCCCCTTTTTTACAATTGTTATGGGATTTCTACTCGCATACTGTGCAGTCTCATTTAATGTGATAACCTTTCTTCACTCATGATTTGGGCCAAGGCCCCGCCTACGCAAGTCATGACCCAATTCTTGCTGGCAGGAGATTAGGCTAGGCTGGGCTGGGCTCACTTGGACCTCGGGCCTTGAGGATCCTCAGGTGGAAGTTGGGCCCTTAAAGGGGGAAAAATATTCGTTCTAGGGATAATGCAATAGCACTTGGAGTCTGAGCAACGCCGGGGATGCCCACGACAAGATTATCTTTGACGGTTTTGGAATATAGTGGGAAGATGAACAGCTTTGTTAGCCTTTGGAGTTCAACGGAGTAGAGGAAGAGAAAGAGGATGTGTGTGGCTTACCAAAAGAAAGGGACGCCGTGCAATGGTGGTTTTGAGTATGGATGGCAATATGTGACATGACCCGTTAACCCAACACGAACACGACCTGATAATAGCAGTTTTGGTTTTAGTCTTAACGGATTCGGGTCAAAACGGGTTTACACGTTAAGACACAATTGCTTAACGGGTTGATAATGGGTCAACCAGTTTTGACCCGTTATGACCCATTAAGAAAGTTAAAGCTACAATTGTTGAAATTTTAATTTCGACATTTTTATTGTTTGGATTGTAATTTTGGACCAGTAGTTAGTTTTATATTTTTTTTAATAGATATTGTGATTTTAGCATTATATAAAAGTATGCTAAACTTAATTAGGTCAAACAGGTTAATTTCGGGTTTGTTCAACCCATTTACATAAATGAGTTGAAACGGGTCGGGTCATGTCGTGTCAACCTATTTCATAGTATTCACTAACAGGTTAAAATGGGTAGTGTTGTGTCAACCCGTTAGGTTAATGGGTTGTGTTAGGATTGGAGATTTTGACACTATAAGCTTAACGGGCTATGTTCAAGTTGACTCATATAATATAATATACATGCCTTGACACGACACGAACACGATTTGACACCCCTAGTTTTGAGTGGCTGAATCGCGATCAATAGCAGCAGCAGCTTTTGATGGAACATAGCCCAATCTCAATCATTGTTTGGCTGAGAAGAATGGTGGAGAAAACAGGAAGAGGAATCGGTGTGATCTTACCGAGAAAAGGCAGAGGACAACGGAGCAAATATGGAGAAAATTTATCCTCTGAACGTGGTGGTGAAACACTGAGAGTAATGTGGAGAGATGAAAGTGAGCTTGCAACGGGGCTTACCAAGTTGAAGGAAAGGCGGTCGAGGACCACGGTGGTTGGTTGGGCTCATTTTGTTTATAAAGGGAACAGGGGCTGGGTTTGTCTATTGTTGTTGGAGGTGTTTGCTATGTGTTGAGGAGTTGGTAGAGGGAAAACACATAGATGGAACCATCTTGGACGTGTTTGATCCAAAGTGTTTTAGTGAATTTTAGCAGAGGCAGACACGGTATCATCACTGAGAATTGAGGGATAACAAAGGAAGGTGACGTAAACTGAAGTGTGTGACTTAAGCAGTTTATTTATAGTAAGCTTCAGTGTGGCTGAAACTAACATGAGTATGTTTTACACATGTACAGGAGATTTGGCAATTTATCAGTGAGACTTGGTCAGCAGTGTTACGATCAAACACTGCAAGTCTTAACTAATTATTTAATCACGTTTATATATTAATAGTGAAATGATAAAATTAATATTAATTTGAATTAAAATATTTATAAAAATATTTAATAAAAAAATTAAAACTAATAATAATAACTAAATGATTAAATTTATCTTGTATGTATGTCCCAAATTTACGATCGGTATTTTACAGTTGTGCAAGGTCCCACCCACTCTTTCACAACGTGAACTAGGGAAGTGCTCACACATAGGTCACTTGTGAGAGAAGTTGAAAATGTGAAGCAAAGACAATTAGGATGAGAGCACGGCCACTTGTGAAAAACAAGAAGATGCAAGACAAAATGTGTAATGACTTCAGCTGTGAAGTAATACCTAACAACAAATATACTAATTGCTAAACACCCTTACCTTGTTCTTTAATTTGTCGATTATTTAAAGGCCTCTGCAATTATGCATTAAGACACCAATAAATAAATGAATAAATAAATATTATAGCACTTTCGCTCCTCCAAATGGATCCCAACCCATTTTAGCTTTTTTCTTGTCAACGATTTTCTTTGAAGAAAAGAGAACAATAAAGGAGGATTGGATTGGTCAGGTCCTGGGCTACCATCCAAGCCTTCCCATATGTTCATTCCCATTATAGTGCTCACTGCATGCACTAAAAGTGGCCAATTCCAGGACGAGAAAAGAAGCCTATATACAATAGCTACAGCCACAAATTAAGAAAGCCAAAAAATTACAAATCAAATAGGTCACACATATAAGAAAAAAATAAAGAAGCGAGAAGCAAAGACCTAATACCTCACTTTGATAATCTCAAATAAGGAAAACCAATTATGTCGATACGAACAAGGCCTCTTAACTGACTAGAAAATGTATCCCTATCATCAACCTAGTCCATATTTAAACCCTCAGAACTCTGCTTAGAAAGAAAATTAGCTACAACATTACCTTCGAGATAGATATGAGTAATTTTATAGTCCCACAACAGTACCTAGAATCTAAATTAGTTCGAGCAAAACTCTTAAGGTGGTGATTCCTGAAAACATGTAAAATCTCATTGTATTTACTATTAAGCTACGCATTAACAACATTTAATTTTGTCATGAAGTCCACATATTGTGTTTATCATTTTTTCGAATTATAAAATGTGTTCAAGTTATAAAATTAGAACAAATTTTCAATCTCCCCCCATTTTAGTGCTTTTTGTAAGTATCCTGCAGCATAATTATATATCCTCTCACCACATTCTTCTTCAACAACCTCATCCAAACCCCATTATTAGCTAGCACTCTAAAATCACACGTAGAAGAAGAAGATGACTATTGTAATGGCACTCATGAGTTTTAAGATCAGACTCACAACACAATTATTTTATGGGTGCATCTAATTCATGTATTCTATATATTTATTTTGTGCAGGTTGGAATTAAGTATTATTTTGTATTAGAAGTGCAAATACATTAGAGCATCGGGCATGCACCCAACTCACTCTTTCCAACTTCCAAACCCCACTCCCCATAAAAACATATTACTCAACTAAACAAGAAGAGATTATAAAAATAACCTTGGCCTCGATCTTCCCCAACCTTCAACCCTCCCATCCCCCTCTCTTCCCTCCCACCAAAATTAATTGTCACCCTATTTCATAATCTCACCGAAATGTGGGCCCTTTTAAATGTCAACGCATGGGATGATGTTGATCCTTGAATTATGTGAAATCATCACTTGTCCTAAAAACTTAAACTGATGGGAAGAGGTAGATTTTATTATTTATTTTATATCTTAATACTCCCTCTCACGTAGTCACGTGTGGGCCAGGCTCCCCCTCAATAGGTGACCCAACACGTGGAATATTTAATTAATTGGAGTAGGGTGTAGAGTTAGGGTTCGAACTCAAAATCTGGCTCTAATACCATGTGAAATCACTACTTGTCCCAAAAGATTAAGCTAGTGGTAAGAGGTAGATTTTCTTATTTATTTTATATCTTAACAGATTAGGGGCTATTAAAAAGAATATTGTATAATATATATCGTTCTCCACATTATGAACACATAACATCTTTAAGCTATCAAATAAAATTACAATGAGTAAACCTTCTAGTCAGAACCGCTCCAAAGCGGTTTTGAATTATAATATACATTTTACAAATCAAAGAAGCTTATCCTTTGAAGAATTTCTATGAAATAGAGTCATCCCGGTTGGGATGGGTGGCGGGCATTCCCTCTCCAAAACCATATTAGAGTCTTCATTTTTCTTCTCTACTTATATCAAATCATCTTGTGTATTTCCAATAGTTTATTCATAATATTTTCAACTGGAAAAAAATCCTCTTCTCCTTTTATCTTCATTTTCTTGAAAAAAAAAATACTTTTTTCAATATAGTTCACCCGCCATCAAACGCTCAAAATTAGTGAATCTCAACAGATTATAACACAATCTCTTATCTTGTTATTGCAATTCTCACACCAATCGCTTTTATCTTCATTAGTTGTAAAATAGAGAAAGAAACAGAGAAAGGGAAAGTAGAAACTGCAGAAAGAGGACTTCAAGATTCATGTATTCAATATTCTTGATTTTCTGTACAATTATTTATGACAACTAAATGAATATATATAGGGAAATGATACACTTTCCGTTGGGGCTACTGCTGGTAGCTCCCGCTTCCATTTTTATTTATTTATTTTTATTTAGTGATTAAGGATGTGTTTTTTAATAATATTGTAATTTTTTTATTTTTTAAAAAAATATTTAAAAGTGTTAAGAAATACATATAAGAAAAAGCAAACAAGAAAAAAAAATTCCTATTAGGGGCGTAAAATAAGTAGGGGCGAATAGTAAGTAATTAAGTTGCAGTAATACAACAAGATGCAAGACAAAATTGGTAAAGGAAAGAGGAGTTGAAGACTTTTTGGCAAAAAGTATAGTGTCAATTGTCAACAGTCTAACAAGGTAACCCCAACTTGTCTCGAGGTGTCACCAGCAGCAGGTGTCAGGACCTCAATGTCCAGCAGGCAGACAGACTATGAATTTGGATACCAATATGGCCCTCGCAGTAGACAATCACCAAGTAAGTCCTTCACTTCTGTACTCTCAGCCAAACCCAAAGATACAAACAAAACTCCCTTTTTGTCAAACTGAAAAAGAAGAGCCCGTGGAAAGGTAGGCTTGAATGCTATATCAAGTATGTCCAACCCCTATGTTGGAAATGCATCCAGCAAATAGAAAAAGAGAATAACTGGCTTGACAGCAAAACCTACGAGATATTCAAAAAGACTCAAACACACTATGGCAGAGGCTGTTCAACAGCCCTGCCCATCTCCATGATCACCCTATGCTAGAACTACCGAGGGCTTGGAAACCCTCGGACAGTTAGAGAACTCTACTTGTTGGTGAGAGTTAAGTCCCAATCTTTGGTTTTTTTAATAGAAACAAAGTGTAAAAGAGAAAAAATGGAATTTATAAGAAACAAGCTAGGTTATGAATGCAGTTTCATAGTGGCCTGCATAGGTCGAAGTGGTGGCCTAGCTTTTTTCTGTAAGCAAGAGATACCTGCCAATCTAATGTCTTACTCCCTTAGCCATATATCTCTAAGTCCAAATGGATAACACAGCAAAAATCTTCATCACAACTGGCTTTTATGGTCAACCTATTACTGCAAAAAGCAAATAAAGTTGGAACCTTCTAAAACAACTAAAAGTGAACCCAGACACCCCCTGGTTATGCATGAGAGATTTTAATGAAATTGCTTCTCATGGAGAAAAAATGGGTGGTCCTCCCAGACCTTTTAACCAGATGGAAGTTTTCAGACAGACCCTTGCCAATTGTGGCCTTGGAGATCTAGGCTGTGAGGGCTCCCTTTTTACTTGGTGCAATAACCATGAGGGTCCCAACTTCACAAAAGAAAGACCGGATAGGGAACTAGCAAACTGTGCATGGCAAGACTTATATGATTCTAACTCAGTCTCCATCCTCCCTACCATTAACTCTGATCACAACCCTCTTCTCATCTCAAGTTATTCTTTTACTCCCTTTATTACCAAAAATAAAAGAGTATTTAGATATGAGGCCTCGTGAGCCAAACAGGAGGGGTGTGAGAATGTGATCAAAAGGGCATGGCAAGGCTCACTCCAATCGGGTTCAAGGGCAGATGTCAGTAGACGAGGGCTTGAGAGATGTAGATACCAACTTAGAGAGTGGCATAACATCTCTAGAATTGGTCACCAACAGGCCTTAAATACCAAAACTGATCTTTTGAGATCTCTGCAAGCTTCCAATACTGGTTTGGATAATGACCAGATTCAAATTTTACAAAAAGAATTGGATGTTTCCCTAGAGGCAGATGATCTTAAGTGGCGCCAAAGAGCCAAACAGAGATGACTCAAAGATGGTGATAGGAACAGCAAGTTCTTTCACAAATGTGCATCAGTTAGAAAACAAAGAAACCATATCCAGCGGCTCCAAACTGAGGTGGGGCAGATCTTAACTAACCCTGATGACATTGGGGGTGAATTCCAATCAGTTTTTAGGGACCTCTTCATCTCTTCCAATCCCATTGTTCCTTGCTCTCTATTGGAGAATTTCTGACCCACTGTCACACCAGAGATGAACTCTTCTTTAACAAAGCCTTACTCTAGAGAGGAGATTGAGCTAGCAATTTTCCAAATGAACCCTCTGGGTTCCCCGAGACCAGATGGTTTCCCTGCTATTTTCTTCCAAAATCACTGGCATATTGTTGGTGATGATGTGGTAGCTGCTGTTCTAGAATTCCTCAAAACCAAGTGAGGCTTCCAAGGTATCAACCATACTTTTATCACTCTCATCCCCAAGAAGAAATCCCCTTCATTTGTCACAGATTATAAGCACATAAGCCTTTGCAATGTTTTCTACAAAATCATTGCAAAGATTATTGCAAATCATCTAAAAACCATTCTGCCTCTAATAATCTCAGATGCCCAAAGTGCTTTTGTTCCAGGGAGGATGATCTCTGAGAACACCATAGTGTCATATGAACTAATGCACTCATTGCATCACAAAAGGAAGAATCACAAAGACGGATTTATAGCCCTCAAGCTAGATATGAGCAAAGCCTATGATAGGCTAGAGTGGTCTTTTGTGCAACTTGTGCTTCAACAGATGGGTTTTGTTAAGGACTGGATTGAGCTAATTATGCAGTGTACTAGCACTGTATCTTATTCAATCTTACTAAATGGTTCACATCAATCACCCTTCAAGCCTTCAAGGGGTATACGTCAAAGAAACCCCCTATCACCCTATTTGTTTATTCAATGCTCAGAAGTTCTCACTTTTGCATTGAATCAATCTGAACAGAAGGGCCTAATCTCTGGATTCCCTATCACTAGTGGCTCTTTGTTTGTTAACCATCTCTTTTTTGTAGATGATAGCCTAGTTTTTTGTAAAGCACAGCTGCAGGAATGTGACAGATTACATAACATCCTCTCTTCATACGAATCAGCTTCGGGTCAAAGGCTAAATCTTGAGAAGTCTTCAATCTTCTTTAGCAAGAGTACAAGGCCAGAGATCCAAAATTCCATCCTGTCTACTACTGGGATTAAAGCCTCGGGGCCTTTTGAAATATATTTGGGTTTACCTTCTTACATAGGCAAGAGTAAGTCAAGGGCTTTCTTTCCCATCCTTGATAGAATCAAAGCTCAAATGAGTAGCTGGAAAACAAACCTACTATCCCCAGCAGGTAAGGAAGTCTTGCTGAAATCAGTCATTCAATCCATACCAACATACTGCATGGGCATTTTTCTAATTCCCAAGGGTATCTTGAGGAATATTAATAAACTGATGCAGTCCTTCTGGTGGGGGATTAGAAACCAGAATTCCAAGATGCATTGGTTAAATTGGAAGGGGCTTGGAAAGGGCAAACAGGTTGGGGGTTTGGGATTTCAAGATTTTGAAGATTTCAACATAGCTTTATTAGCTAAGCAAGGGGGGAGACTCATCACCAACACCCAATCTTTGGCCTCTCGAGTCCTAAAAGCCAAATACTTCCCTTCAACTGACTTTTTTGAAGCAAGAGTTAGAAGGGGTGATTTCTTTGTGTCGAAAAGTATTATAGCAGCCAGACCACTACCCTATGAGGGACTTTTATGGAAGATTGGTAATGGAAACAAAGTGAAGATTTGTTCAGATCGATGGCTGCCTATTCCAACGTCATACAAGACTCGGCCTCCTCCCAAGGTGCTCAGTACAGAAGCAAACTGTCAACTCTCTCATCGACCAAGACTTTCACTCTTGGAACCTACCCCTTGTTTAAAGTGTTTTCATCCCTGAGGAGGCTGCCATCACCTCTAGAATTCATATCAGTCCTTGCAACGACAATGACAAACAGGTGTGGAGGTGCACTAAGAATGGGATCTTCTCAATTAAATCAGCATACCATCTCCAAGTCCCTGTGAATGATCTCAATAAGGGGCAAGCGTCAGATCCGACCAAACATGAGGTCCTATGGAAACTGCTTTGGTAGCTTAAAGTGCCTAACAAAACCAAAATATTTCACTGGAGATTATCTAGGGAAATCCTTCCCACTAGAGTAAACTTGCACAAAAGGAAGATCATTTATTCGCCCATGTGTCCAATATGCTTATCTCATCCTTAAACCGTGTCTCATGTACTATGGACATGCAAAGCAGCCCAGGATGTATGGAGCATTAGCTCAAGAAGGTTACAGAAGAGTAGGACTGAGGAGGTACCCTTTTATGAAATGCTTACAGAGCTTCTATCCACTCTCCCACTAGAGGAACACACTAAGTTAACTCTCACAACTAAGGAACTTTGGTACAGAAGGAACAAGTTTATCTTTGATTCCAAATTCGCTTCACCTCAACAGGTCTTAAAGCTTGTCTCCACTAGCATCACAGAGTTGGATGAGCTAGAAAGGAACTAGCAAAAGATATCTCCTCAGAATCTACCTCCAGCCAAATGGTGTAAACCTCCAACCAACTATTACAAATTAAATTGGGATGCAGCCATCGACAAGGTTAACTGCAGGGTGGGTATCGGAGTGTCAATCAGAGATTGGCTTGGCCTTGTGACAGCAACTCTTAGGAGCCCTGCCCTTCTTTTCCTGATCCACTTCTGGGAGAAGCACTTGCTGCCTTACGAGCTGTAAAATTTGGCATTGCGATTGGTCTCAACAATGTCATTTTTGAAGGCGATTCAAAGCAAGTGGTAAATGGCATAAACGGTTCAACTGAAGACTGGAGAACGGTGAGGCTGATTTATCAAGACATCAAGAAATTACTTGGCACTTACCTTTCTTGGTCTATTTGTCATGTACCTAGACAAGCCAATTTAGTGGCGCATTGCCTGGCTAAAAGTTCTCTAGACTTATTTGAGGACTCATTTCATGTAGAGGATTATCCTCATTGTATTCACAACTTTCTCCTTTGAGCTATTAATATGAAGTTAC
Source organism: Juglans regia (assembly GCF_001411555.2). Classification (NCBI taxonomy): domain Eukaryota; kingdom Viridiplantae; phylum Streptophyta; class Magnoliopsida; order Fagales; family Juglandaceae; genus Juglans; species Juglans regia. The sequence continues at coordinate 26,774,806 of NC_049908.1, forward strand.
CTTTCTCTCTAAAAAAAAAAAAAAACTTATCAATTGTTTAGGGTGATCTTTTTGTATTTGTGGCGGAAGTTTCCCACATTTGTGGCGAGAAATATCACCGTAAATGAATGTTGTATATGTGACTAGAATTAATTTTGCCACAATATACTTGAGATATGTTATTTGTGTCCACTTTTCCCGGCAAGGATTGTATATTTGAGTGGCTTACAACAATTTTTTTAGATAATGTTGCGTAATTAGTGGCGAGAAGAAATAAATGCAACAAATAGTTTTTCGCAGTGCTATTTAGTATTTTTTGCACAATTTTTATTGCCACAAATAGTTTCCGTTGAAAATAAATGCAACTTGGGATCAATTTATAATTGGAGTTAATTTTTCCGTAATGATTAATTTGTCTTTAAAAATAGTTATTAACGAATATAATTAATTTCCCACAAGAAATTTAATATAAGAGAACAAAAGATTTAGATATCTACAATTTGTTGCCCATCCCACATAATACATTTATTATTATAATTAGTCAATTCAAGTACTATACGTATTAGTTAATTTTTGTTATTGCTCATGTCTATCGAGAAGGAAATCCGCCGGCTGATTTTTTAGTTAAAATGGGAGCTCAAGGTTCAACTTGTGTTTGGAGATCTCTTATGCATGTGCCTAGATTTCTTAAAGGTTTGAGTCAAATGGATAAAATGTCTTTACCATATCTGAGAGGGCAATAAGATGTTCTTTCTCTTATATTTTTTCAAGTAAGTTTTGGGGAGTTTTTTAGACATGTGCAGTGTTGATTATTCTTTTTAGGCTTCTTATGTAATGATGGTATTCCTCCACAGCAAGTGAGGGTTTTATTAATAAATTTGGGAAGGGGTCACTCGTAGACATGTGATCTCGTTCTCTTTAAAAAGAAAAAGAAAAAGTACTATACGTATTATATATAGACTACAATTTGCGCTAGTTATTCACAAACATATAAATGGTAACCAAGTTCCCCCTTAAAACCCGAGCCCAATTTGGCCCAGAACGAAATTTAAAAAAAGAAATAGAAAAAAGGAAAGCAAGAATTGCTTGCTAAAGGGCAAGCAAACAGCTAGAAAATGTGGCTAATTAATCTCCTCTCTGGCGTAGAGGTTTCTCTCCGGTCGAGTGCAGGATCTCATCAATCATATTGATTCAACATTATTTTGTTGCTCTTGGTGCATACTTGACACAGTATGGATCCAAGTCTTGATTCATTGTGTGCGCACTTGTCGTTAACCGAATAGGAGGAAGAGGTTCTGAAGGGTGAGGAGCATTCGTTGGGGGATGTTCTTGTTAGGAGTGAAAGATGTTTGTTGTTCAAGTTGTTAACTTTCAAACATTTCAACAAGGAAGCGCTTAAGTCTACCATGAAGACGGTTTGGCACCCTACCCATGCATTAACCGTTCGTGATTTAGAACCAACATTGTTTATTTCTGAATTCAAAGATATGAAAGATAAAGATCGTGTTAAACGTGATGGCCCTTGGAGCTTTGATAAGCAACTTGTTTTAACAAGTGATGTGGACGGATTGAAACAAGCTCACCAAATTCATCTTACTAAGGCACTGTTTTGGGTCCGTATTCATGACCTACCAGTCATGGCACGAAACGCTACTATGGAAAACATCATTGGGAAGGCTATAGGCAAAGTTGTGGCAATTGATTTAGATCCTGATGAAATGTCCTGCAGTGAATTTATGCGTATAAGTGTTTGCATGGATGTGTCGAAGCCTATTTTAAGTGGAAAGAAGGTCTGTGTGGGATCATCTCAGCCTGTCTAGGTGAATTTCACGTACGAACGCCTTCCAATTCTATGTTATCTCTGTGGATTGATTGGACATATCCATCGTGACTGTGAAGTTTGGGAGGAGTCTATGAATTCTTTGAAAGTTTCTGAATTTTCCTACAGTCCTTGGCTCCATGCAGGGGATGATAATAGTCCTACTCTAAGTCATTTCCACTAACAACTTGATCAGCGAAGTCCATCGGTGCATCCTGAGGAACAAGTCTCTGGTGAATCTAAGAGTAACAGTCAGATGGAAGTTACTGGGGATCATTTAAGTTCTAAGTATGTTTCGAAGCAGTTACACCAGGAGTCCAATCCAAATCATGCAGGTTCAGAAAAGCAGTTAAACTATGAGGCCAATCCTAATCAAGTAAGTTCTACGAAGCAGTTATCTTCAGTTAATGGTGATGAAAAAAATTCGGGTTCTGGTCTATATAGGATGTTTGATGCTAATAAAGGAATTTTGAATGATACATGTTTGATGGGGGTCTCTGAGGATTTTGTTGCATATGGTGGTTTGTTACCAATTACTGAGGAAGCTAGTTTTGTTAATAAAGTTGGTGGGTCTGAAGAAGTTTTAGATAAATTCAAGTCTCAAGTAACTGAGTCACGTAAATGGAAAAGATTCAAGCATCCTTGTATGCATGATAAAATAAAGATTGGCTCTCAGATTGGTGCTAAAAGGGCTTCTAGTCCAACTCCTGGTGTAGAGGCTACTAGAGTGTCTAAAAGATTACAAAAAATATGGGGAATTTGGATGAGGAAGTATCTGGTATTAATCATGTTGATTTGGTGGTGGCTGTTATTCAGCCCCACCAAGCCCCATGAGGATCCTAAGCTGGAATATCCGAGGGCTTGGGAACCCTCGTGGTATTCGAACTCTTGCTGATTTGATCAGGAGAGAAGATCCCGAAGTTTTGTTTCTTTAGACTTAGAGCTACTAAAATGGAACTATGTAGAGTGAAATTAAAGTATGCTAATTGCTTAACTGTCGATGCCTCAGGCCGTAGTGGTGGATTAGCTCTTTTATGTAAAAAGGATGTAAAGTTAGAAGTGATTAGTTACTCTTCTTCTCATATTGAGGCTCTTGTAGATGAAGATGTAAAACAATGGTTCCTAACTGGTATTTATGGCCAACCAAAAGCCTCAAGAAGAATGGAAACTTGGAATCTTATAAGAAGATTACCTAGTGGCCCCTCAGATCCTTGGCTTGTCTTTGGTGACTTTAATGAGATCCTAGCTCAGGGAGAAAAATGGGGAGGGAGGAATAGACCTGCCAGCAAATGATGGACTTCTGCCTGTTATTATCTTACTGCAATTTGAAGGAACTTGGGTTTAGTGGCCCAAGATACACATCGTGTAACAAAGGGGAAGACTCAACACTGGTTACTGAACGATTGGACATATTTTTGGGGAATCTAGCCTGGTGTAATATGGAACCTGCTTGGTAACTATTGGAACCTGCTAGGTAATCAGTCATACTTTGAAGATGTTATGTCTAGTATCTCTGGTTGTGCTACTAATTTACAATTATGGAATAAAGTTCAATTTGGTAAAGTGCATTCTAATCTGCAGAAAGCATGACAGAAACTGAAACTAGTGCAACAAAGAGACCCTCTTGAACTAAACTCTTCGGAAGTTAATGCAGCATCTGATGAAGTTCATAAATGGTTGAGTAAGGAAGAAATGATGTAGAAGCAGAGATCTCGAGCCCTGTGGTTAGCTGAAGGTGGTCAAAATACTAGGTTCTTCCATGCTAAAGCATCTTAAAGACAAAAGAAGAATAAAATCTTTCAACTCATGGATGAAGGAGGTCATTGGCATGAAGGAGAATGCTGTGATAACCTAATCATTAACCATTTTTCTTCTTTGTTTTCCTCTGTAGGTATACATAATATGTCTTATGTGCTGGATAACATAGACAGTAAAGTCACAGAGGAGATGAATGCAGATCTTATTAAGCCATATTCTGTGGATGAAGTCAGTAGAGCTCTGAAAGAAATGCACCCGTCGAAAGCACCAGGTCCTGATGGAATGCCCCCATTATTCTGTCAACAATTCTGGCCTCAAATTGGTAATTCTATATCTGTTGCTGTCCTCTATGCTTTAAATTCTGGTAATTTTCCACAAGCAGTCAACCACACTTTTATTACCATGGTCCCTAAGAAGAAAAATCATGTTAGAGTCAATGATTTTAGACCCATCAGTCTTGTAATGTAATATAGAAACTGATACCCAAAGTCATTGCTAATAGGATTAAAAATGTCTTACCTACTGTTGTATCAGAAACACAATCTGCCTTCTTACCTGGTTGATTGATCTCGGATAATGTCCTTGTTGCTCATGAGGTTTTTCATTTTTTAGAAAGGAAAATGAGGGGTAAGAAGGGTTATATGTCATTAAAGCTAGACATAAGTAAAGCTTATGATAGGGTGGAATGGCCCTTTCTTGAAGCAGTTTTGTTAAAGCTTGGATTCCATGAGAGTTTAACCAAACTTGTTATGAAATGTGTTCAAAGTGCCTCATTTTCTGTTCTAATCAATGAACTCCTACTGGACATATTATTCCTTCTAGAGGATTGTGACAAGGTGACCCCATCTCTCTTTATCTATTCCTGTTGTGTATTGAAGGTTTAATTGGCTTACTGAGAAGAGCATCAATTTCAAATTCCATCATGGTATCAAATTCTGTAGAGGGACCCCAAGCTTGAATCATTTGTTGTTTGCAGATGACAGCCTCATTTTTTGTATTGCTAGTGTTGAAACTAATGGCAGATTACTTGAGCTTCTGAAATGTTATGGGGATGCTTCAGGACAATTAATTAATCAAGGCAAGACTGCCATGGTGTTTAGTCAGAATACTGAGGCTACTAAGAAGAGAGCTATTATGAATCTATGGGGAAATTCTCAGATTCAGCACTATGACAAATACTTAGGCTTAGCACCTTTAGTTGGTAAATCAAAGTTGACTGCATTTTCTGAGATTAGGCATAAAGTATGGTCGAAATTACAAGGTTGGAAGGGCAATATTTTTTCTCAAGGGGAAGGGAGGTGTTGCTCAAAGCTGTGGCTTTAGCTAATCCATCCTATGCCATGTCTTGCTTTTTCTCAAGGGGATAGAAGAAGGAAGAAAAAAAGATCCATTGGATAAGCTGGCGTAGTATGTGTAAGCCTAAAAGTGTAGGAGGTTTAGGCTTCAAAGATTTGGAAACATTTAATATGGCTATGCTAGCCAAACAGATTTGGAGGCTGCTGCAGTGCACAGATAGTTTGTTCTATAAGATTTACAATTCCCAATACTTCCCTACTTCTAATCTTTTTGAGGCCACTCTTGGTAATTCACCCTCTTTTGCATGGAGAGGGATATGGGAGGCTAATAGTCTGTTGATCAAAGGAGAGTGTGGGTAATGGCAACAGTATACATATTCTCAATGACTCTTGGATTCCTAATTTTCGATAACTGAGTAATGAAGTTTCTGTTATGTATAACCAACACAGAAATGCACAAACAGAATTGGATGATCAAGTCTCTTCTTTAATTGATTGTAATACACATTGGTGGAATATACCTAAGATCAAGACTCTCTTCAATCCTAAAATAGCTGAGGCAATGTTGGGGATTCATCACAGTTTTACAAATGAACCTGACAAGTGGATTTGGCAACATGAAAGGAGTGGAGCTTTTTCTGTTCGAAGTGCATACAGATGTTTTAAGGGGTTAACTACCATTAATACAAGGGAGACATCAACTGAGGCCTCAATAAAGAAGTTTTGGAAAGTCATGTGGAGACTGAAAATTCCTCATAAAGTTAGAATGTTTGCATGGAGGGCATGTAAAGAGATTCTTCCAACAAAATCTAATCTGGTCAGGAAAAGGGTGATGGTGGATGGCTCTTGTTGTTTCTGTGATAACTCAATGGAAGATGTAGCCCATGCAATGATCTTTTGTCCAGATATACATGCATATTGGGTATCCAAATTTGCTATTTTATAGAAACTGGATTTCTTCAGATCTTTTATGCTAACTGCTATGGAGATCTTTTCTTCACAATCTACTGAATGTTTCACAGATTTTATTCTTATAGCATGGGGATTCTGGTTTAGAAGGAATAAAATGATTCATGAAACTGTGAGGCTGCACCCTCAACAAGTTATAAGCCATGCTCTCTCCTTGAAAGGTTTTCAGTCCAAATGTTCTCAACATCAGGTTTTGGTCAAAAACCTAAATTATTGATGGACTCCTCCTCCTCCAGGCTGGTTTAAACTAAATGTAGATGGGGCTCTCTTATTTGATTGCAATAAAACTGGAATTAGAGGTATTCTGCGTAGTGATTGTGGTGAGGTGATCATGGCACTTAGCAAAGTTGAAGATGAATTCTTAAAACCAGAAAATGTGGAGGCTATGGTTGTTTTGAGGGGTCTCCAATTATATTTTCAGATTGGCTTTTACAATCTTCTTATTGAGAGTGATTGTTTACACTTAGTAGAGGAAATAAACAGTGTTGATTCACCTTGCTCTTCTAGAAGAATTGTTATCACTGAAATTAGAAGACTTATGCTCAAATTTATGCACTGTCAAATCCAACATAATTCCCGTATGGCTAATGCAGCAGCTCATCACCTAGCAAAGCATGCTTGGTCTATTTTTGATGTGGAATTGTGGTGGCATGGAGTTCCCCACTTTATTGATAATATTGTTTACATAGATGCCATTTCTTGTAAGCACTCTTAAGGCCTTTTGTGCCTATTTGTAATGAAGATCTCTTTTCTATAAAACACGTCATCCTTGCTTAATTTCCATGCATTTTGCCATCTTTCCAAGTTCTTGTCAACATTGGCAACATACTGTGTGCAAGTCTTTTTCTGATATTCGATCACGAGTTCCGGAACAATCCCGACAGCATTCAATTCTGGGAATGCCTCGTACCAAATAATAATAATAATAATAATAATAAAATTACGGAGTACATCGGACTGCTAATTTAATATTCAAGCAAGTTCAAATTTGTTCACGAGTTGTTTGATTTAGATAAATAGATTTTTTATAATTTATTTGATAATTTTATCTGCAATGTTGATAAATAAACTTTGAGTTTCTACTAATATCTTTGGAAAGTTTTGTACACCAATATTAACAATTAGATTCATAAAGACTCAAATAACATGTTTAATATTAGGAACATGATTTCTTATACGTTTTTAAATATTCTTATTATAATGATGGAGTTAATTAATATTATAAAAAATAAATGCGAAATTATTCGAATTAATTTATACGAGCTTATACAAGTCGAGCCGATATGTATAGAAGTGTTATCATTGATAACTGATCATAATTTTGTGTTGACGGACAACTTGTTTAAGAAATGAATCAAGCTTAATCGTGTCTGACGAGTCGATCTCAAGCTTCCTTTTCTTTCTTCTCTCATACTTATCATGTTTAAGGTAGCGAGAGAAGCGCTGAAATGTATGTTGCATGCCCTGCCATTTGCAAAGTTCAAGTTGCAATTGAAAAGCCCCAATGAGTGGTAAATTGAAATTATCTTTCTAGTTCACCTAAGCCTATGTGAGAGTCATCGATATTTGCGTAACATAGCATTATTTCTCGTTCCTGCTTGCAAAGTTTAATTAAGCATATATGGGTTATTGAAAACTGGATCAAAATGTAGCAAAAGCATACTAGAAACTGTATCAAGATATGAGTTTCGAATCCAAACAATACTGTATCAAGATATGAGTCAGGAGTCTAGAGTCGTCAGAGTTGTCAAGCAAAAAGCATACTAGAAAGTTTTCTCCCCAAATCGCGTCTTATTTTTCAATCGAGCTTTAACTTTTAAGTCCAAACAATAAATGTTAGAGATTCAACAAATAAAGCAACTTTAATGATTAACTTTGGCAGAAAGTGCTTATATATGACCCTGGTTATAAGGTTAGGCTGTAGAGATCGATAGTTAATTATTAATTCAAGAGAGTACTGCTTGAGTCCTTGACTTGGAAATTAGCATAAAGTAGAGTGAGTGTGCAAGAAAAACATATAAGTAGAAAATTATATATAAAGTGATGCTCGATCGTGGAAATTAAGGACGAAGCTACTGATGATGAGCAATGAGGTTCCAACTTCCAACCAAGTTGCATGCTTTGGCTTGGCTATACTTTTACTTGGTCGACCGAACGTCTTGATAACGTCTAAATAATTCTTTTATATTTGAACAAGTTTTAACTTTTTACGAGTTGTTTCATTTACATAAATAGATTATTTATATTTTATTATTTAATTTCATTAATGACTGGTGATAATTTCTTTTAACAAACAACTCGTTTAATAAATGAATCGAGCAAAATCAAGTTTTACGAGTCGATTTCGATAATTCCTTTACATTCTTCGATCATACTTCTGTTTAAGGTAGAGAGGGAAGAGCTCAAATGTCTGTTGCAATTGAAAAGCCCCAATCGGTGGTAAATTAAAATTTGGTTGGAAGTTCACCTAAGCCTACGTGAGCGTCGTCGATATTTGCGCAACACAGCATTATTTCTCGTTCCTGCTTGCAAAGTTTAATTAAGCATATATGGGTCAAAATGTAGCAAAAGCCTAAGTTGATTGGAAATGATGAATTTAATTATTTAATTCAAACTCTAACAATAAAAAAAAAAAAATGAATTAGAGGTGATTTGTTGAAGTAAGATTAACTTACACAAGTTTTTAGAAGCTTGGGTTTAGTTTTCTGCTGGAACTGGACACATTGAATGTGAGACATGATGGATTTAGTTCCAATAGAAATGAGATCCAATCTAATGCTTTTTGAAAGTTACAAGGTAAAAAATAGGTTGGTTTGGATTTCAAGATGAGATGAGATGGTTTTAGATGAGTTAAATAAAATATTGTTAGAATATTATTTTTTAATATTATTATTGTTTTAAAATTTGAAAATGTTGAATTGTTTATTATATTTTGTGTGAAAATTTGAAAAAATTGTAATAATATGATGAGATGAGCTAAGATCACTTCTTAATCCAAACGGAACTGGCTAGAAGTATACCAGGAAGATTCCTTGCTCCCCAACAACCTTTACTTAAAAAGAATATGAACCGTCATACTTGTGAGACTTGGATTTAGTTCCAATAGGAATGAGATCCATCTTGCTAGTGAATGAATTTTAAACATGAATTTTTATAAGTATTATTCTTATAAATATCCGTAACGTTTGTTTGAATAATAATTTGTTACAATTTTAAATAGATATGTCTCCCAAATGCAAAGCAACACGTGTGTCATCCACATCCATTACTGACTTCCCGTGTTGTTCACCTGCCAGGAATAGTGAGCCAATATCACAAGACCCAGGACAAGATATTTTATCAAATTAAATACCACATTTTATGCTCAATTTAAGTAATATATCTATAAAATAAAATAATTCAATTAAAACATATGTTTTAATTACTATATATATAACAGTTGTAAGCCAATGCCGAGGTAGAGACACTACGAGGGGTGTCTACATAGAGAAAGTAAAGAAAATTGGTAAAATCAAGATTGATATTCCTATAATCACATCGATAGCTCCAGAGATTCGGCAGCGTGACTTGCTTCTTATGTTAATACGTTTGCTCACACGTATGTACCGATTATTACATCATCTTGGTCTAAAGTTTCTTAAGATGTGAAAGACCACATCAAAAAGCATTGCTTGATAATAAGCTACATCTCAAGCAACTAAGTATATAACATGTTACTTTCAAGTTATTTTGTATTTATACTAATTGTTTATAATTTTTGAAATGATGAGTTTGAGCTTAATTTTGGCTGATGAGAGGACAAATTAACGGTTGAGGAATTGATGTCGAATGCATTCCGAAGGTACAAAGGTCAATGTCATGCACACTATAAGAAGTTCAGTACTACAATAAAGGCGCGCCAAAATCTATTTTAAGCAATGACACCAAACTAATGGGAGAAGGTTTGTGATATGTTTGAAGATCTTACTTATCAGATAATTTTGCTACTACCTTTTTTAATAGTATATGATAAATATATTAAACATATAGACTAATATTGGTATGTAACCATGGTTTTCCTCTGCTATAACTGAGGGTTTATTAATAAAATCGGGACGGGGTCACTCGTGGACAGGTGATTCTCTGCTCTTTATAAAATAAAATAAAAACAAAACAAATAGATCAAATTTAACGATACACCATCATGCAGGTTCTCGATCTTTTTATCATTTGTATAACAAAATGGTAAGTTATTTTAGTCCCCGTTAAATATTAACATATAATATACTTTTTTTATTTAAGTTCTAATATAGATTTTCCTTTTGCAGAAAGAAAAAAAACATGCTGACTATGATTTGACCCAATTGTATGCTAAAGCATATAAAAATCGTGATGGTGTTTGGGCAAATTTCAAAACAAAGTCAAATTATGTTTAGTTTCTTTAATTCCATTGTCACATAATTATTTTTGTTACTTATATTAACTTTACTATTTTTGTTTTTGTAGGATAAGATGATATCTCTTAAGAAAACTACTGCGGATCCATCTGATACATCATCTGTCAACGATGCTCAGATCCTTTCTCAAGTTCTTGGATCACATTCTGGATATTTGAAGGGCTTAGGACTTTGCGTGAAGCTATCCTCAATATCATCATCCTTTTCTCGAGTCAAATCGAATGACGACAAGACTAAGGAATTAGAGGAAGTAACATTTGAGATAGAACGATTGAGATTCAAGGAAAAAGATATGCTGACCCGATTAGATCAAGCAACGGATCTTAAGGTAAGATTAGAAAAGAACATGCAGAGGTGACTGGGTAGAGGTACAAAAAATTGTACTTAAACAATTGCAGTCAATTATGTCCCAAAACTCTATACCACCACCACAATCTTAAAATTTATTTTTTCTTTTATTGTCTTTTCTATTATTATGTTCCAAAACATTTGAACAATTGATGTTTGAAATTTGTATAATACTAGTATGATATTTTTAATTAATTAAATTATGTTCTGTATGATTAATACTGTTCGAATGGTTCGAGCAACATTAAAATTTCACAATTCGAACGACAAATGAGAAATACAATCCGTACTGACGTTTGAACATTAAAATATTTCTTCGAGTAACATTAATTTTCAAAACACTGTTCGAACGAACAAAATTTCACAAAATAAAATGTATGTTCGAACGGACATAATTTATATTCAAACAAACGTCATTGAAACAAAATTTATTAGTTTGAATAGGATCAAATATGGTTATTTGTTTGAATAGATAGGTCGGTTCGAATGAATGAGTCGATACAAACTGACAAATATTTCATTCGAACAATTTTTTTAGACGAAATTGATTCGTCTAAAAAAGAAACTCCCGTTCGAATAATTTCGACTGGTTCCACTAAATTTCATCCTTAAAAATGATTTTTTGAGAGGAAATTTGAATTTTGTTTGTAAAAATCTTTTGAGACGGTCTTTTAGAGACAAAATAGAGGCGAAAATTTTTCATTTCCAAAACTAATTTGAGACGAAATTGAAATTTTTTGAGACAAAATATTTTGTTTCAAAAAACCGTATCTCTTGTAGTGGGGTGAAATAGTTTTGATTATAAATTAATCCATCATCCAATTACAAGCTTTACGAAGAGATGACTAATCGTCTTGACTCTTGACTCTTGGGAGTCACTTGACTTTGTCAAGCAAGAAGCATACCACTTTGTAAGTTTACTTAAAAAGAATAAGAATCCGACATGATTTTAATTTACAGTCCAACAAATAAAAAGAAAATGGACCCGACATGATTTGTGAGACTCGGATTTAACTCCAATAGGAATGAGATCCACCTTGCCAGTTTGGAGTGTTTTCAGCATACTCCACTACTTTTTATTCTTTTGACATTATTTTTTTTTATCTTTTTATTTTATTTTATATTATAATATTTAAGATTTTATTATTATTTTTTATTATTATTCATAAAATATCTGATACTATCTCCGCATGCACCAACCTATCTCCATGTTAACCAACAAAACTGGCCCATTGTATTACTTTAGATAGAAAGATTCCTATTTCCTCCCCAAATCTCGTTTTATTTTTCAATCGAGCTTTAACTTTTAAATCCAATCAATAAATGTTAAAGATTCAACAAATAAAGCAACTTTAATGAATAAGCTTTGGCAGAAAGTATCCGCGTGGGTCATAATTACTTTAGATATTATATTTAAATATTTATTTTCATTTAAGAAAAAGGAAAAAGTGAACTTCTGTCCTAATGGGCTCCTATCAGATAACATTCCCTTATTCCACTATGTGGATTTAAAAAGAAAAAAGAAAAAAAGTTGTAACAAAGAGAAAGGCAAAGTCAGTCAAAAAGACATGAAAGGGAAAAATTGTAGCGTAGAGAAAGGCAAAGTTAGTCAAAAAGGAGTTTTGTTATGGAAAAGTAAATTTATATATCAATCTACATATTAATATTATTGTCTTCATATTTTAAATTTAAATTAGTATTATTTTTAATAAAATTTATTTTCTGACCAATCATATTGAATGGGTACGCATATTAGTGTGCAGAATCGCTTATAATTAAATTTTTCCAATAAAAAAGACAAGTATGAAATGGAGAGTGCGGAGAAAAGAAGTTATTATTTGGTGTTGTAAGTAGAAAATTTACAGAAAAGAAGGAGAAAACAGAAAAATTAAAAATACGATATCTTAATGCCTAATGGTGTGGTGTAAGCATAGAATCGTGTCAATCTCCACAAAAATATATTTGAATTATTGTTTATTTATTTTTTGTTGTTTGGTTCTTGTAACTATTTATTTATTATTCGTTATTTGGGTGTATTGATGTACAAATAATATGTTTGCATATTACTATAACAAAACTTATTAAGTTGTAAATATGTTTAGTACTAGAGTTTTGCTTGTAATTGGAAAAGAAAAGGTTTAAATATATTTGATCGACTAAGCAAAAAAATTTAAAATCCGGCTCCGCACCAACCTCGATAAAAATAAGTTGGAGTCTTTTTTTTTTTTTTTAATTTTTTAGTTGGAGTCAGAGTCGGAGTTGGAAGCGTCACCCAATAAACTCCAACTCCGAATCTAACTCCAATATTATATATATGTTATACAAATATGTATTTATCTATATATTGATCATATATGCTAGTATGATTTTATAGTAATATAACTAGAACTTATATAGTTAAATTTAATAATATATTAGTATGAGTGAATTATTATAAAATAATATACTTATACTATAATATAAATAGACTGATAATAGTATTTGTAAACATCATAGTATTACTAATTGAGATAAGTCTAATATAATACGTTAATAACACATAATACTAATTTATTAAAGTATAATGACATGTAATTAGACACTACAAAGTCTAGTATATAATTAAGTTAGAAATAAATTAAACACTAGTATAAAAACATGTAATTAGATATTATAGAATAAGTCTAGAATATAAATAAATTAGACAGTAGTATAGAAATAACTAATAAATTAATAACACATAATACTAATTTACTAAAATATGATAATATATAATTACAAATTACAAATTACAAATAAATTATAAATAAGTTAGACACTAATAACTAATATCTTTTATAATTAAAGATTTACTATAAACACTGATGTGCAATGACCATTAACAGGGGCATTTTGTTGGTATTATTCAAAGAGATTTGATTATCTTTTTAGTAAACTTCAAATTCAAAAGGCCACAAAAAAGTCTTGTTTAAAAAAAGAAAAATTCTAGACATAAGTCTCACATTCTTGCACACCATTTAAAAACATGTGATTTTACTCTTTCATCGTCATATTTCATATTTCATATTTAATCATATTTCATAAAAGAGTAAAATTACTTGTTTTTAAATGAAATACGGAAGTGTAGGACTTCTGAGTAGCACAACTCTTAAAAAATAGTTAAATTTTTTTTTTTTCAAGTGACCTTTATAAGGCTTCACAGTTCACACTCGACTTATTACAAACATCTTTCTCATTCTCGCTCCATATCTACTTCTTCGCTACCTCTCCAAACCAAATCAAGAAATTAAAGAGAAAAATGAAAATGCAATTCCTCCTTTCGCTTCTGCTTCTGTGCCTCCTCCACGTCCATCCAACCCTCTCTGGCAGATACCTCCTCCTGGAACACAAAGCCCTCCTCTCCTTCAAATCCTCCATCACTGATGACCCACAATCAGCTCTTTCTACGTGGAATGCCTCCACTAGCCACTGCAACTGGGAGGGTATCACGTGCCACCCTTCCCTTCGCCGCGTGACCGCCCTCAAGCTGGTTCACCTTCAACTCTCTGGTACTCTCTCCCCGGACCTAGCTCATCTCAGTTTCCTGTCCGAACTCTCTGTCTCCCTTAATCAGCTCTCCGGGGCCATCCCCACCGAGCTCTCTTCCCTCTCTGCCCTCCGCGTCCTCGATCTCTCATATAATCGCTTCCACGGCGCTATTCCTGAGTTTATTGGTGACATGCCGGAGCTGGAGGAGTTGAGTTTGTGGGAGAACAACTTTACTGGGATTATTCCTCAGAGGCTAGGAAAGAATGGGAAGCTTCAGCTTCTTGATCTTTCATGGAATAAACTGACTGGTACTCTGCCTCCTGATATGTGTTTTGGGAATCGGCTTGAGACTCTGAATACTGAGGAAAATTTATTGGTCGGTCCAATCCCGAACTCACTCGGGAGGTGCGAGTCGCTGTCTGAGATCCAAATGGGGCACAACTTTCTCAACGGTTCAATGCCAAGAGACCTTTTCGGTTTGCCCAATCTCAGCATTGTGATGCTGCAGAATAACCGTCTGACCGGGAAGTTTCCCATTTCCTCAAGAAATAATTCTCAATTGAGGGCACTAGATATTTCTGACAACAAGATTCATGGGGAGCTACCTAGTTGGATCTGGAGACTTCCCGATCTTCAGTTTTTGAATCTTTCTCAAAATTGTCTAGAGACTCTAGATGTGAATTTAAACTCACAGACTTCCCAACCCATGTTGAATATCGTAGACCTTCACTCCAACCAGCTCAAAGGGCAACTTTCAACTATCCCACTGGGTTTTCGACACCGAGTCCCGCGCTCAGGTTACGACAGTATGGCGAGGCCCTTTTTTTTCTTCTCTGTTTCAAGGAATAAATTTGACGGGACTATTCCTACGTCACTATGCAATGCTGCCTATCTTAATGCTCTAGACTTGTCCTATAATCACTTGACTGGCATGATTCCCAAATGCTTAATTGAAAAGAGTAAATATCTAAAGGTGATGGATTTAGGGGGAAACAACCTTACTGGCGTAATTCCCGATTCCTTTTCAGACTTCTGTAGTTTAAAAGCTTTGGTTCTGAATGGAAATCAACTAGAAGGAGAGCTACCAAAATCCTTGGCCAAGTGCAATACAGAGTTGGAGGTTTTGGACGTCGGGAACAACCACATTCAGGATACCTTCCCATGTCATTTGAAGAACATAGACACATTGAGAGTCCTTATTTTGCGATCTAACCAATTTTATGGGTCTGTTAATTGTCTAGACGCTAATACCACTTGGTCCAACCTACAAATTTTAGACCTGGCCTCAAACCATTTTGTTGGTATGTTTTCAATACGTTACTTTTCTAGCTGGAAGGCAATGATGGGAACTGAAAATAAGACTGGATCTGAGTTTGAAGATCTCCAATATATAACGCCAGTTCTCACCTATCAAATTACGGTAAATGTTACATTAAAAGGTCAAGATTTGGAGTTAGTGAAGATCCGAACTATCTACACTTCACTTGACCTGTCGTGCAACAGTTTTGATGGACATATACCTGCAGAAATAGGAGAATTCAAAGCCCTATATGCCCTCAACTTATCTCACAATGCTTTTACAGGTCAAATCCCACAAGCTTTAGGAAAGTTGACTGCTCTTGAGTCACTAGACTTGTCGAGCAACAAGCTCATTGGAGAGATTCCTCTCCAACTTGCAGATGGACTTAAGTTCCTGTCAACCCTTAACCTTTCCTTCAATCAATTGGTGGGAAAGATTCCACAGATCAAACAATTTCATACATTTACAGAAAGTTCATTCGAAGGAAATATAGGATTGTGTGACTTTCCTCTGAAAGAAAAATGCATACATGAAGAATTAGGACCATCACCTCCTCCATTTAAAGAATCTCATTGGAATTCAATTGATTGGGAATTCTTAAGTGTAGAATTGGGATTTTTTTTCGGCTTGGGGATTTCTATTGGACCTCTTATATTTTGGAAGAGATGGAGGGAACACTACTATAAACATGTCTACGACATTGTTTTTAAGATGTTACCTCGGGCATACATAAGCATAGAAAATCAACGTAGGCGAGCATCCAGGAATCAAGGACGGCAAGCATGAAGAAATCAAGGTGGGAGGGATTAGTGATAGATACGAGGAGCAATGCTAGTCAATGATGTCAGGTATGTCTCCAATTGATTTTTTGGTATGCAAGTAAATGTTGTCCGAAGTGATGTATTATATATAAATTAGCAAGATTGTTGAAATTCCTAAGGCATGATCTCCAACATGGCAGGCTACACAAATTGAACTGGATAGATCATTACAAAGTCGATCCCCCACCAGCAGAAAGCGTTATGGGAATGAAGCACGGGGCTTTGTACCCATAATTAGATGTTTAACTCGTGAGTTAGAAAGTAAAATAAGAAATTACATTTGTATAAGTTTCTAATAGTATTGGCGTTACTTTATGTAAGAATTTAGTCAAATTTAACAAAATATATGAAACATTTATTTCTGGTTTGCATAACCTATACGTAATACTCTCCGCATTGAATTAGCTGACTTTCCTCTATACCATTAAATTTTTTTTAATTTATTATTAATTCATCTCTTTATTGGGAGAGAGAGTTTAACAATATTAATCAAATTAAGGAAGAGATACAGAAAAAAATATTAATATATTATTTAGTTGTGCAACAATGCTAATTAAATTTGTTGGGAGTTTTAGCTGAAAGTTATTTTAGCTAACTTTTACATAAGTCAATGCTAATGAAATTTGATCCATAATATTCTTTAAACTTTCACTATCTAAATATTTTATAAAATCCAATGACAATGCTCTAAGTTGAGTAACACTAAATTCAGACGTTGTTAGCATAAAATAATTAAATATATAAATGAATCTTTTATATATATATATATATATTTATAAATATAGGTGTGCTTATCAAGTTGTGACGTTCACCACGCTAAGACTATGGCTAGTGTCAATTCCCACAACCATAAGCCGATCCTCGTACCCAGGACAGTTGCAAACAACCCATGTAAAAGTTCACGAGTGGTTCTGATCTTTTTTTTTTTTATTTGTCTGTTGTGGCATGTAGTATATATACATATTCTTAAGATGGCTACAAGTTTCTTCTATGGTTGCCGCTCTGTTATCTAATCTCCTACCCCGGCTTCGGCCAGCCATAGCCCTCACTTATTCGTTCCTCTCGATAAGCCCACGCGGGTCTCTTCTCATATTCTCCATCATTTTTTCTATCTAACTTGCCACAGGAAGCAGAGTAACTACCTCGTTGCTAATAATTGCTAGCCACCAGCTTCGTCGCACCTTGTTCCTCTTACGGTGAGTCTCAGACCTTTCTGTCTCTCTGCCTCTGTTATCTCGAGTGAATATTTGTTTCTTTTTGGCATCAAAACCATACTTATACCTAGGCTATGTTTGGGCACCTAGATGAGATGAGACTCATCTAAAAGACTTTCATAATATTCTTCCCCAACATCACTCAAACATATAACAATTTTCAATTTTAACTTTTTTCATCTAATTGTTACCTAATCATTACTATGAAGCCCAGTTCTTTCTTTTAGTTGTTGTTTGTGTGTGTGAAGTCTTGGCCAGTGTAAAAGCCAAGACCACAAAAAAAAAGGGCACAATCCCTCATCCCTAATATGGCACCATTTTGTACTAAAGAAAGGGGCATGAAACCCTAATCCACTACACCCTTCGCTCTCTTTTTTCTTCTTTCCTCATTCTCCCTCTCTTCCTTCCTATGCAACACCCCTCCCCAAGCCCCTCTCTCCCTCTTTGCAACTCATGACCTCCCTGCATGCACCTTCTCTCTCTCTCTCTCTCTCTCTCTCTCTCTCTGTGCTTCCAATAACCGGCATAGTGATCCACATTCACCGAAACTCAAATAATAAACTCTGAACTATTGAAACCTAAATTCAGACTCTCTAAAACTCAAAACTAAGATTAAGAGCCAAACTCCCTATTCATCCCACAAGACGGGATTAAATAGATGTCAAAACTCAAATCCAGAAGTAAAATAAATGCAGCTACAATCTAGTATAAAAATCTGGAAAATAGTTTCTAAACATAGATGTTAACATAAAAGGAAATTATCCCAAGAATATCGAAATTATCTAAAATGGAAGATTCAGTGATATGCGGCTTAAATTACAGAGTTTGGGAGGATTTAGTCGTCAATAGATTGATTACGAAACTCGGAAGGGTCCCACCAAATAGATGACATGTGCGCTGAATATAATGGCGGGCGTGGAGGTCGCAAAGAACACAAGGCCCTCTTCTCGTCTACCGAGTTGTTGCCCACGATATCATTTAGGTTTATTTTTTAAGTTGATCGTTTAGACTAGTCGTCCAATCTAACCACCTAGAGACAATATCCCTTCCAGGGACAATGCGACAACACTTGGAGTTTGAGCTACGATGGAAACGCCGACGACAAGATGATCTCTGACGGTTCTGGAATATAGTAGGAAGATGAACGGTTTTCTTAGCCTTTGAAGTTCAACGGAGTAGAGGAAGAGAAAGTGGACGTGTGTGGCTTACCAAAAGCGAGGGATGCTGTGCGACAATGGTTTTGAGTGGCTGAATCGAGATTAATGGTGGCAGCAGCTTTTAATGGAGCAAAGCCCAATTTCAGTCATTGTTTTGCTAAGAAAAAAGCAGTGGAGAAAAAAGGAAGAGGAATCGATGTGATCTTACTGAGAAAGGGCAGAGGAGTAGGACAACAGAGCAAATATGGAGAAACTTTCTCCTTTGAAAGTGGTGGTGAAACACTAAGAGAAAATTTCTTTGTACTGTTAGATCAAGAGTAACGTGGAGAGATGAAGGTGAGCTTACGATGAGGCTTACTGAGTTTAAAAAACTGCGGCCGAGGACCACGATGGTTGGTTGGGCTCGATTTGTTTATAGAGGGAATAAAGGTTGGGTTTCTCTATTGTTGGTGGACGTGTTTGCTATGTGTTGAGGAGTTGGCAAGTGGAAAACATATAGATGGGACCATCTTGGGCGTGTTCGATCCAAAGTGTTTAAGTGAATTTTAGCAGAGGAAGCCTCAGTATGATGACCGATTGAGAATGAATGGATAACAAAGGAAGGTGGCGTGAACTGAAGAGTGACTTAAGCAGTTTATTTATAGTAAGCTTCGGTGTGCCTGAAACTAACATGAGCATGTTTTACCCATGTAGAGGGGATATGGCAATTTATCAGTGAGACTTGGTCAATAGTGTTACGATCAAACACTACAAGTTTTAACTAACTATTTAATCACGTTTATATATTAATAGTGAAATGATAAAATTAATTCTAATTTGAATTAAAAAATTTATAATAATATTAAATAAAAAAAATCAAAACTTATAATAATAACTAAATGATTAAATTTATCTTGTCTTTCTCAAATTTACGATCGGTATGTTACAGTTACGCAAGGTCCCACCCACTTGTATAAAACAAGAAGATGCAAGACAAAATGTGTAATGACTTCAGCTGTGAAGTAATACCTAACAACAAATATGCTAAGTGCTAAACACCCCTATCTTGTTCTTTAATTTGTTGATTATTTAACGGTCTCTGCAATTAAGCATTAAGACACAAAATAATAATAATAATAATAATAATAATAATAAATAAATAAATAAATAAATAAATTTATAGCTCTTTCGCTCCCTCAAATGGATCCCAACCCATTTGGGCTTTTCTCTTGTCAACTATTTTCTTTAAAGAAAAGAGAACTATAGGAAGGAGGATTGGATTAGTCAGGTCCGGGCCACCATCCAGGCCTTCCCATATGTTCATTGCATTATAGTGCTCACTGCATGCACTAAAAGTGGCCAATTCCAGAACAAAACAAAAAAAAAAAGCCTATATACAATAGCTGTGACCCACTTTGTGGAGGCCCATAATCAGGTGGCCTTCGGCCATAGGGTGGCTCCTCGGATTAGATGGAGTTAAAAAAAATTCAATCAAAAAGAAAATTACAAAGGAGGAATAATTTTGTATTTGTAATGGAAAAACTAGATTCTTTCTTAAAAAATAAAAGATAAAAAGCCATGAAATAGTGAGGGGGAAGCGTTTGGGCTCTTCCACAGCAGTCCAATTTTATTGATAGCTCTTATTTTTTGTGAAAGAAAATCATAATTACAATCAGATTTCTAAAGGTTACAAATAAACATAAAAACTCATGTATTAAAAATTAAAAGACCCAATCATAAACTAAGAAAGCCAAAAAATTACAAACCAAATAGAAAGAATAAATCTAAGATACCAATTTGTAACAAGCGTAACAGAATCACACATATAAGAAAAAAAATAAAGAAACGAGAAGCAAAGACACAGTACCTCATTTTGATAACATCAAATAAGAAAAATAAATTATATCTATGTGAATAAGGCATCTTAACTGATTAGATAAAGTATCTTTATCATCAATTTAGTTTGTATTTAGACCTCCAGAACTCTGCTTAAACAAGAAAATCAACTACAACATTACCCGAAGAGAGATATGAGTAATTTTATAATCCAACAACAGTACTTAGAATCTAAATTAGTTCGAGCAAAACTCTTCATGTGGTGATTCCTGAAAACATGTAAAATCTCACTGTATTTAAAATTAAGCTACGCATTACTTATAAAAGGAACACCACCCAATACATTAAATAGTAATTCATGCAACGTGGTTTCTGGGAAGGGGTGGGAATTTGAGCTTCGGGCATGCTGATCGGGGGTTTGCTCATTTTCATCTTTTTATTAACTTATAAGATTCTTAAGCTTACTATAGAAAAAACAAAAAAAAGTTTTAGGATGAGTTTGGATAGACAGTTCAGATGAGATAAGATGATATATTTGTTAAAAATTAAATAAAATATTGTAAAATATTATTTTTTAATATTATATTATTTTGAGATTTAAAAAAAATTGAATTATTTATTATATTTTTGTATAAAAATTTAAAAAAATTTTAATAATAAAATAAAATGAGATGAAACGAGATGTTTTGTGTATCCAAACCGACCCTTAAAGCTTTTGCTTTTTCCTAGTTGTAAGTGAAATTGTTTTGAAAAACTATGGTACGTAAGTAGATACAACCAGCGAATCTGTCTCCACCCAACTCACTCTTTCCAACTTCCTAACCCCACTCCCCATAAAAACATATTAGTAAACTATACAATAAGAGATTATAAAAATAACCCTGGCCTTCCACAACCTTCAACCCTCTCATTCCCTCCCTCTTCCCTCACACCAAAATTAATTATGTCACCCTATTTCATACTCTCACTACCATACAAATTCTTAATGCTATCGGCCTAACTACGTACGTCCAAACAAATATGGGCCCTTGATTCTAAATGTAACACATGGGATGATGTTGATCCTTGGATTAGGAGCTATTAGAAAAAATATTGTACCATATACATCCTTCTCCACATTATGACACAACATCTTTAAACTATCAAACAAAATCGTAATAAACATTTTACAAATCAAAGAGATTATCCTTTGAAAAGTTTCTATCAAACAAAGTCATTTCCGTCGGCAGGGGCGACATTCTATGGAGTTTGATTTATTCTTGTAGCAGCCCAATTTGATAACATGACTCAACAAGATTTCGGTACAATTTTTTGGGAGAGTTTCAATGAGGCTTGGTCCATAGAGCGTAGGCTTGAGGTGATAAACTTTTGGCCTATTTGGTGATTCAACAAACATCATACAAAAAATTCGTCCGAGCAAAACTCAGGCAAATAGTTTTCTCGACAAGTCGTTAGAGCAAATAACGCGATAATTGTGAAATTAGAATTTTCACTATACAATCATAAATATATATGTTTATTATAAACAATATGATCGTTCTAAGCATTGTAATTTCACCCAATTGTGTACTTTAACACTTCTCAAGATAATAAAATTTTATGTAACTCTGTAGAGATAAGCACGTTATCAAACTATGTAAATTTTTATGTTCTTTGATTGATTTCTTGTATTACTTTACTTTCTTGTATTGTTTTTCACAACAGACTCCCTCTCCAATACCATATTAGAGTCTTGCTTTTTATTCTCTTACTTATATCAAACCATCACCATGTCCAGTCATTTATTTAGAAATCTTCTTCTTCTTTTCTCTCTATTTTCTTCTTAGAAAAAATGTAAAAAAAAAAAAACTCCCGCCACATAGATATTCAAAATTAGTTAACTACAATCAATCTCACCAGATTGAAATAACTTAAATGACAAGTTTTGTCTTGCACTTAGTATACCTACTCTAATCAGATGTTGGTTGAGCATATACCTTCTTTTCACTCTCATAAATTATTGTAATACATAATTCCTTTATTGAAAGTGGAGTGCTATAACCACAAAAAAATCTTATAAAAATAAATTTATAAATTAATATACATTTATATGATTTGTTAGATTTACTTTATAATAAAATTAGTTTTATAATCTAACTTGTCTTATTAAGCCACGTCAGTTTATAAATTTACTTTTATAGAATCTTTTTATAGCTAAAACATTTTGAATAAATGTTTGAGAAAAAATACGGTCTTTGTTTGTAACTGGTAACAGGTTGAGGTTTAGGTCTGTCTTGGTTTCACAAATCTTTAAAATCATCTCATTTTATCTAAATATAAAAACACCATTTAAAATACAAACATTTTTTTATTTTTAAGTTTTCAACTTTTTTATCTAATCATTATAATTTTTTAAACTTTAAAAATAATTCAAAATTTCTAAACTCTAAAATAAAAATAATATTAAAAAATAATATTTTATTTTTATTATATCTGATATGGACAGTGTGCATGAAAGATGCTGAAATCAGTAGCTTTGAGCAGTGTGAGAGTGGAGTAGAGTAGAGGGGCCGAATAGAGCGGTGTTGATGTTGATAAAGACCTGCCACCTGAATGCTTGATTTCCAAATGACAAGATGCTCTCTGTTACCACCAGAAAAACACTTGGCATTTAAAGGGTCCTATGGTCTTACCACATTAAACGACAACCCTTCCTACGACATCGATTGTGTTGTGTCGACCTCTTTTTTGGGAGGGAGCGGTAAAAGGACTCCTTCGTCATTTTGAATTTTACCCATCTGATCTACTTTTCTATTCACTGGTTATTCCGGTCGGGACCATCATATCGCGTGCCTCTGCCTTCAACCTTCTTCATTAGCCAGCTCTTGGTCACTGTGAGCCGCTGATCCCCCCCTACACTGCACTACAATACGATACGATACGATACGTTGGGTCCAACCCAGGAATATATGTAAATCTTACAACATTTGGAGGTTGATAAGGTAATGTCGAACGGTGAGAATGCCAAAACACTCCGTCTCGTGTCTCTCCATGTCAGTCAAGATTGTTTGACCGGCTTTATCCAACCCCAAACAAAATTATAATGCTTAATAATTCCCTATTATTACTGTTTTCAATACTCTTGAGTAAAGAATCTTCTACCTATGTTCCCTATTATCACCCAATTGAAATATTGGATTATCTAAACATCTTACGAATTCAAATTTTTCAATAAATGAATAACTATATATAAATGAGATATGTTTGAAGATAAAAAAGAAAAAGAAAAAAGCTTAGGTGTTTAAAAAAATTAATAATATAAAAAAACTCGATTGCAACCGATAGAGGTGTAAGAATTTTGGTTCGAACCGAAAATATCAATCCGATCGAATGGTTTCGATAATTGATTAAGGATGGTCGGTCTCGATCCAAGAAAATAAGAAAATTCAATTTCTTTTACTTAATTAAAACACTTAATTGGTTCAGTATATACTTAGTTAGACAATTTAGATTAAATCATTCAATTAAATTTTTTTTTTCATTTTATATAATTTTTTTGTCAAAAACATGAAAGAAAAGGCCAAACTAAAACACCTCGATAAGACAAACCAGACGAACCAAAGCAGTCTGATCCGGTCCGATCCAAAGGCTTTCTTAGTCCAATTCGGTCTAAAGATTTATTGGACGGAATAATTTTGATTCTGTTCAAAATTCTCTTTTAAGACTGATCGGACCGAGTACACCCCTAGCTAAGAGTTTTGAAAGATGGGTGAAAGTGGGGTAACCCTCGATGTCCATCCATTTCGCGTGTTCCGGTACAGTTGATAATGTGTAGCATTTGGAGAGAGAAAAAAACATATGTGACCACTTGATCATGATTAATGAAGCAAAGCTTTATTCATAAACAACAGTGTTTAATTAACGGGATGGTTAATTAAGGAAGCTAAATGAGCAGAATGATTTTTCTTTTTTGCTTTTTATGTTCTTTTGGTGTCTTTTAGTTGTGTTGCAATGTGAATTGTCTACATGACCTGAAAAATAGACTGGTAAATAGTTTGTTTGACCCTGCAAACGACCCTACAAAACACCAAAAGCTAAATCAAATGATAATTAAAGTAGAAGCTGTAAAGAAAATTCTTAATAAAAAAAGAGAGAAAGGGGTATCCAAAGTTTGGTTGAACCAAAGTAGTTTTTGGGGGTTAATTTTCCAAATTTTACAGAGTATTTTGGTATCATGAATTCAACATGATTATGACAGTCAAACATGTAGTCCCCAATTCACAAACTCACCTAATACTTTTGCCTCCATTGTCCACATATACAATCTATTTAGGTTCCGTTTGGATGCAGAAACGGTTTTATCTCATCATTACAATTTTTTTAAATTTTTATATAAAATATAATAAACAATTCAACTTTTTCAAAATCTCAAAATAATATTCAAAAAATATTCTATATATTTAACTTTCATCTAATATCATCTCATCTTATCTTACTATCCGAACGGGACTTTAATTTCCTATGTATGTCTACTCCTTTTAAATAATTAGAAACATTTTCTATGGCACTCCCCAAAATCTAAACAATCTCTCAAATTGGTCATCCTCTTATAATTTAAAATAATTCCAATGTTCCACAAAAATTTAGAAATAAAACCAATGGAAACCTTTTTAGGTCCTTATTTAAATATTAGAGTCTTTAAATGGAGATAAATAGATACATAAAATAGAATTTAGAGTATTTATTCTAAAACTCATTTAATATGTAAATATTCTAGATCCTATTAAATGATTAATAAAAATTATAAAATTATTTATCTCTTTTTCACTTAGATGCTCTTATTTTTATAAAATTGAAAATGAGTATTAATTTCCTAACTAAACATACATGCTAAAAATATTTATGTTGGATTGGAGTTAAATTAGTTTGTGCTTTTATATAAAAACTAATAAAAAATATTAAAAAAACAATATACGTACAATCATTTTATAATTTTTTATATAATTATATTTGAAATTAAAAATATTTATATAAAACCATATCACTTTTATTAATTATTCTCTAAAAATACTTATCATTTAAAATAAGACAGTTTAAAAAAACTATAAAAGTAATTGTACCTAATAAAAATGACATATTCTAATCTCACGTCTCCTCAGCACTAAAAGCCAATCAATCTATTTAGTTTATTTTCGAATCTTTATTCAATACTAAGAGGATTCTCCTTAGCTTATGGATAATACAGAAAATATAAATTATATAAAGAATTGTTCATAAAATGAATTCTATATGATTATATAAAAAAATATATAAAATAAATGCTACAGTAACCCATTATATATAGAGGATACTGTTCATCCTTCAAATAATTTTTTTATTATTTATACTTCATTTACGCTCTCATTTATTTTTATTTTTACATTTCAATACAAATTCTTTTTATTGTTAATCATCTAAAACATCTATATTTTATTTTTTCTACAAAATATATTGAAAATATTATTTATCCAATTTTTTTATATTTTGATTTTATTTTTAATTTTTATTTGGTTTATATATTTTTATTTTATGTGTACATGACTGAATAATATACTGTAAATATAAAAAATATATAGATATTAAAATTTATTGATAGAAAGAAAATGTTTAAAATGAATAAAAATATTATTTAAATAATAGAAAAAAATAAGTTAATATATAATATATTATAAAAGTTATTATATAAAATAAAAAAAATAAAAATTGGTAATATATTTTTAAAAATAAGATAAAGCAAGATAAAGTAATTATATAAGATAAAGTAACCATTGCTCTCAGAAAGAACAATAACCAGACCCCCTCTCTCACTCCCACTCCATCTACTTCTCTCTCTCTCTCAACCAAACCGTGGAAGGGAAAAGCAAAATGCAACTCCTCCTTTTGCTTCTCCTTCTGCTCCACTTCCACATACATCCGGCCCTCTCAGGCGGCCGCATCTTCCCGGAATACAGAGCCCTCCTCTCCGTCAAGTCCTCCATCACCGAAGACCCACAATCAGCTCTTTCTACCTGGAACGCCTCCACTAGCCACTGCACCTGGTCGGGTGTCACATGTCAACCCTCACGTCGCCGGGTGACCGTCCTCGACCTCTCCGGCCTTAACCTCTCTGGTAGTCTTTCCCCGGACCTGGCTCACCTCCGTTTCCTGTCCAACCTTTCCGTCGCATCGAATCGGTTCTCCGGGGCCATCCCCGCCGAGCTCTCTTCTCTCTCCGCCCTCCGCGTCCTCAATCTCTCCAGCAATGGCTTCAACGGCACTTTCCCATCCCAGCTCTCCCTTCTCAAGAACCTTCAGGTGTTGGATCTCTACAACAACAACATGACCGGTGACTTGCCCTTGGCCGTCACTCAAATGCCCAACTTACGCCATTTGCATCTCGGCGGTAACTTCTTCTCGGGTGCGATCCCGTCCCAGTACGGGCAATGGGAGTTCCTGGAATACTTGGCTTTATCCGGTAACGAGCTCCAAGGTCCTATACCGCGCGAGATCGGAAACTTGACCAACCTCAGGGAGCTCTACATGGGATACTACAATATGTACGAAGGTGGCGTACCCCCGGAGATCGGGAACCTATCGGAACTAGTTCGTTTCGACGCCGCCAGCTGTAACTTATCTGGTGAGATACCACCAGAGATTAGCAGGCTCCAGAAGCTTGACACTTTATTTTTGCAAGTAAATGCGCTCTCCGGGCCTTTAACCGTCGAGCTCGGGAACTTGGTGAGCTTGAAATCCTTGGACTTGTCGAATAACGTTTTTACAGGCGAGATTCCAGCGTCGTTTGCCGAGCTAAAGAACTTGACGCTGCTGAACTTGTTTAGAAACAAACTCCACGGCGCAATTCCTGAGTTTATTGGTGACATGCCGGAGCTGGAGGTGTTACAGTTGTGGGAGAACAACTTTACGAGGATGATTCCTCAGGGGCTGGGAAAGAACGGGAAGCTTCAGCTTCTCGATCTCTCAACGAATAAACTGACTGGGACTCTGCCTCCAGATATGTGTTATGGGAATCGTCTTGAGACTCTGATTTCTTTGGGGAATTTCTTGTTCGGTCCAATCCCGGAATCACTCGGGAAGTGCCAGTCGCTGAGTCGGATCCGAATGGGGCGCAACTTTCTCAACGGTTCAATACCAAGAGGGCTTTTCGGGCTACCCAATCTGACCCAAGTGGAGCTGCAGGATAACTATCTTACAGGGGAGTTTCCGGATACCGATTCTATCCCGGCGAGTCTTGGCCAGATCAGCCTCTCCAACAACCGGCTTTCCGGGCCGTTACCTCCAAGTATTGGCAACTTCTCTGGTGTTCAGAAGCTTTCCCTCGATGGTAATAAGTTCTCAGGTCGAATCCCACCCCAAATTGGGAGGTTACAGCAACTTTCGAAGCTGGACCTCAGCCACAACGAATTCTTGGGCCCCATTGCTCCCGAACTCAGCCAATGCAAGTCGTTGACCTTCATCGATCTTAGCCGAAACCAGCTCTCCGGCGAGATACCGAACGAGATGACTGGTATGAGGATTCTAAATTACCTGAACATTTCGAGAAACCATCTGGTTGGTAGCGTTCCTGCTTCAATAGCGACTATGCAAAGCTTGACCTCTGTTGATTTTTCTTATAACAACCTCTCTGGTTTGGTTCCGGCCACTGGCCAATTCAGCTACTTCAACTCCACGTCGTTTGTGGGCAACCCTGACCTCTGCGGTCCTTATTTGGGTCCTTGCAAGGAAGGGGTCACCAATGCTGCCGGCCAGGCGCACGGGAAAGGTCCCCTCTCTGGTTCTTTGAAGCTATTGCTTGGGATTGGGTTGCTTCTTTGTTCGATTATCTTCGCAGTGGCGGCAATCTTCAAAGCCCGGTCGTTGAAGAAGGCCAGCGAGGCTCGCGCGTGGAAACTGACCGCATTCCAACGGTTGGACTTCACGGCCGATGATGTTTTGGATTGCTTGAAGGAGGATAACATTATAGGCAAAGGTGGTGCTGGTATCGTGTACAAGGGATCGATGCCTAATGGTGAGCATGTCGCCGTGAAAAGACTACCGGTAATGAGCAGGGGTTCTTCCCATGACCATGGATTCAATGCGGAGATTCAGACCCTGGGGAAGATTAGGCATCGTCACATTGTGAGATTACTGGGTTTCTGCTCAAACCACGAGACCAATCTTCTGGTTTATGAGTATATGCCAAATGGGAGCTTGGGTGAAGTTCTTCACGGCAAGAAAGGGGGTCATTTGCTCTGGGATACTAGGTATAAGATTGCCGTGGAGGCTGCAAAGGGTCTTTGCTATCTTCACCACGACTGCTCGCCACTCATCGTCCATCGAGACGTGAAATCAAACAACATTCTGCTCGACTCCGGTTTCGAAGCACATGTTGCTGACTTCGGCCTGGCCAAGTTTCTGCAAGATTCGGGCACTTCCGAGTGCATGTCTGCAATTGCTGGCTCCTACGGATACATAGCCCCAGGTATGCTTTCAATTAAGTTTTGATTCACTCCTTTTTCTTTTTGTGATCGTGTTTCTTTAGATACGTACTAGTTTTTGTTTCAAAGTCTTAATTATGTTAAGGCTAGTGAAAAACAAGACTTTTTTTTTTTGTCTCATATTGTGGTTTGATTCAGTTTCTGCATTATTGTGATAGTTGCTGTCTGTTTCATACGAGTTTTGACTCTTTAAGCCACGGAACCATAATTCTGTCATCTTATTTATTGTCGAGACTGTTTATTGTCGACAATCATAAATAATTTTTTATTTTTTAGGAAAAAAAAAAAAAAAACAATTCCATATGTCAATGTTCTTGGCTGCATCGAGTTACAGTGTCATTAGTGTTTCTGTTACCACAAATTGAAGGTTTGTAGATTTAAATGGTAGATTACTCAAGTTTGGTATTTTGTTTAAAGCAAAAATCAATGTTTCTTCATGCAGAGTATGCCTATACTCTTAAGGTCGATGAAAAGAGCGATGTCTACAGCTTTGGTGTGGTTCTCTTAGAACTGGTTACAGGCAGGAAACCAGTTGGGGAATTCGGGGATGGTGTGGACATAGTCCAATGGGTTCGAAAGATTACAGACTCAAAAAAGGAGGGAGTCATCAAAATTCTCGACCCAAGGCTACCTTCACTTCCTCTACAAGAAGTGATGCACGTATTCTACGTTGCAATGATGTGTGTTGCAGAGCAGGCAGTGGAGCGCCCAACAATGCGCGAGGTGGTTCAGATCCTAACCGAGCTTCCAAAACCACCGAGCTCTAAACAGGGAGACTCAACATATAATAACATAATCACAGAATTATCACCACCACCACCAGGCACTGCCCTACACTCTCCGACCACCACAACGACCATAGACTCGAACGACAGCCAACATGCACCACCTCAATCACCACCACCCGATCTGCTAAGCATTTGAAGTGCTTTTAGTTCATTGGAGATGATGGGAGTCTTTGTTCTGAATTCAAGGATTGTGTTATTAGCTTTCATTTTGCAGGGTTCTTTAATTTTTGTTATCTGGGGGGGTGGGTTTGGCCAGTTTGGTCTCAACTTTTAAGGAGTTTTCACTTTTTCACAAAATGTTTAAAAGTTTGTGTATAGTAGCAATTGGTGGGTATTTTTTTTTCTTATTTCTCTGCTCCTTATCATGTAGTAGTACTACTAGCTGGCGCTTCATCCTCTGCTATTTTGTGTATGGCAACAGCTGTTACTGTTCTTGGCCTGATCCTCCATCACTGTAAACATCAAGTGGAGGGAGCCAGAGCGTTTTGAAGGTGCTTGTGACGTGTGAATGGGGGGAAACTGAAGATGATTTAAATGGGTTGGGTATTATTTGGTATAGTAAAATGTGTTTGTCGATATGAATGATGAACTGAAACCCCCCCAAGAGGGGATGGCTTTGCAGTCAAAGCAGTCCTTTCAATTGCCGAGACTGGGGTTTTCCTGCTGCATATACCGAGTGGAAACTGAAAAGTTCAAACTGCTTCTGTCCTCGAGGGGCCCTTCTGTGAACAACGATGAAAGGTCTGGATTAAAATATGGCAGTAAAAAATACCATTTTATAACCATGTTATTTTTTTTAACTTATATTAGAAAAATATTTTATTTAAAATAAAATTGAGTAAAGAATTATTAAAAGGGTCCTATGTATATTATATTTTTTTTCGTCAGCCGCAGTTTCATATTGGTCATTAATATATGGTAAAATATACTTGTCAGAAGTTAATATATCAAGAAGTGAATTTTAAAATATTTATTGATTATTTAATATTATCTAAAAAATAAAATGAATAGTGAATTATTTCATATATGTATCTATTAAGCTTAGTTTGTTTTTGTAATTATTCTCAATTCATCTTATTTAATCATTATAATTTTATTAAATTTTTACGTAAAATAAAATAAATAATTAAATTTTAAAAAATATTAGCAAATAAACTTAAAAAAAAGTATTATTAATAAATATATTCGAATAATATTTTATTTAATTTTTAATTTTAATCTTAATTTATCTCATCTATAAAAATAAACGAGTCCTAAACGGGACCACATACTTAAATTTGAGAATATAAATTTTGATATATGAAATCACTTCAAATGAACTATATATTTATTAAAACGATAAAAGATAAATTTTTAAGATACATAGAGCATTACACTTTGAGTCCTGCTACGGGTTTCGAATTCATGATCTAAAAATTATCCCGAAAAGAGTTAATTTTTTGTCTTTTTTTTATGTATTTTTTTAATCATCATAAATATTTTTAAAAAAAATAAAAAATTCACATCATCATTAAAAATATTTTTTTAATTATTTGGTAAAAAAAAAATCTCATTCGAGATATTTTTTAGCTCCTTAATTCGAAACCCAAAACATTTCTCTTATACTTTTTCTTCCTGTTATGTACAAAAATAGTTCATAATTTTCTTTTGAAATTCTCTTAGGAACTTTTAAACTAACCTTCCACCCGCCAATGATAATAGGAATTGTAGGTACTGTGGGACGTTTTCTAAGGTAGACCCCACAAATGAGACTTGGCATATCTGCCCAACAGTGATTCACATGCAATGCAAGACGTTTGGATTGACACTGGCCCACCATCGTCTTCGCTCCTTGAAACTTTTGAATCTTGGCAACTTTTCCTGTCCAATAATGTCACAAATGCCTATCTATTTTAATAGATAGATCAGCTAGTCTACACATTCATATGGGGGTGCTTTAGGTCATTTGGTAATCTTTCTATAATAATTACCGACTAGATAATGACGTATGAGAAGAAATTCCGATATTTTGGAGGCAACTTGCTCACTGAATATACAGTGAGCCTCACGGGTCACGTCTCTCTCTTTGAATTGTATATTCTAATTTATAGAGCAAGATAGTCTATAATTTTTAGAATATTTCCATGACATAAGAGTTCTTTCAAATTTTAACGATTGTTTAGATAAGTACTTATTTTAAAATAAAAATATCTATCATTCTTTAATATATTATTATAAATATTCAGATTATACATATAGGATCCATAGAATTATCAGACACCAATTTAATAATATTTTAACCGTTTTATTGAAATGAAAATATTTTTCCTCTTTTAAAGAAAATTCAAAAATATTTATACAAATATATAACAAAAGTATTTACAAAAACTTTATATACTCGGATCGCTATTACAAGAAAAAAGAGTATTTGTGACGGATTATTTATGATAGGAATGACTATTTGCGACGAAAATAAATTTATTTTTACAAAAAATAATCATTTTCGCAAGAAATAACTGACTACAAATAAACAGTTTTTTTATAATGCACTTTCACAGCTCATACCAAAAATCATGCTTCAATCACTTTTCTCATTCTAAAAATATTTTTAATAGAATTTACAACTCATAAACAAAAACGCAACCCATGCCATTTTTCTTTTATCAAAATTATTAAAACTTTTATATAGAAAGAAGGATTTTAGAATTCAGAATATATAGATTAAGAGTTTTGCTATGTATAAATAAATTTGCGTATTAATCTACATATTAATATTATGGTCTTCATATTTTAAATTTAAATTAACACTGTTTTGAATAAAATTTATTTTCTAATCAATCATATTGAATGGATATTTGTATTAATGCGTATAATCGCTTATAATTAAATTTTTTCATAAATTAGTTCTAAAACGATGGTTTTGCTTTTTGTCTTTTTAGATTAAAAAAATGAATTTTTTATACAAATTAAGGGTAGCTGAAAGATGGAAGGTCCATGTATGATTCATGGTATGAGGAAGCCTAGAAGGGTGATGGCGCGTCCCATCTCTGAGACTGCTTGGGACTACTTGCTCGTGAAAATTATTGGGTTGAGGTTCAGTCATCAGTGTTGTGGTGTCTCTGACTGATGCTGTCTTTGTGTTCGGAGGGAATCTTCAATGTTCTAATCATATTACACAGAATTTCAACCATATGCATACGGTGCGGTACTGAGTGAACAATTCATGTACAATTTCTTTACTTCTCTTTTGGGTTTACGCAAATGAGCATTCCCTATCCTAGCTAGCTTAAGGGTCGGCCTCTCTCAAAGTCAAAGACCACCGGCCCTCCCCTTTCAAGAGGGGTTTTCTTTATCCTTTTC
Source organism: Juglans regia (assembly GCF_001411555.2). Taxonomy (NCBI): domain Eukaryota; kingdom Viridiplantae; phylum Streptophyta; class Magnoliopsida; order Fagales; family Juglandaceae; genus Juglans; species Juglans regia. Next base: position 26,807,843 of record NC_049908.1, read on the forward strand.
TTTTATTTTACTTAATGTTTTTTTTTTTTTTTTATACTGTGACAATGTTCAAAAAAATTGATATGTTCTATATCTATAAACTATATTAACTATATAATATAAATAAATAAATCTATCTCTTCTCATCAATTTAAAATTTTAAGACAAGTGGTCATGATTTTACAAACCATGATGCAAAAAATTTGTCATTAGCAAGTTACAGGAAAGGAATTGATAAAATAGTAAACCAAGGAGGGTTTTTTTTTTTAATGTTAAACCATGGGACATTTTAGTATTTAAGCTGCATTTTCTTTTCTTGTCTGCTTGAGTCACATATATAAGAGGCCGGTCAGGAAACTTCTTAGAAAATAGAAAACAAGAAAATACACAGAATTTAACGTGGTTCGACAATGTGCCTACTTCCACAGGAGCAGAGGGTGAAGTTTTTACTATGCATGAAATTAGGGTTACATCATATGTATTTAGACTAAACCCTAGCCGTTCTGCTCCGCTCTACTCGATACGCTATGCTCCCTTCACTCCCGAAATCAGTCTGCTTTCTCTATATATGTATTCCATTCAATATGAGCTACATACTACAACAATAATATTCTAAGCTTTATCCTTAGATCTCATGTTTGAGATATGAATTTTGGGGGGTCTGGTTTTGTCCTTTAAACGCGGGCTTATTAGTAATTAAAAGTGGAATCTAAGAAGAAAAACCTAACCCGACCTACTCTTATGACTCACGTACACTGATAACTAATTATTAGAACAAAAAGTCCAACCTCTTTTAAATTAACCTAAATTTGAATGAGAAAATAGCAGCTCCTGCATATATGGATCTATCATTGCTTAATTTGTGATTGATGAACTCTACATACAACATGACCAAAATAAAAGAAAAGAGCAACATGTTTTAGAAGAAGGTGATCCAAATCATGTAAAAGAGATGACTGCATTAACTTCCTTTTGAGAGGTTTACGACTTTCGGGGGTAAAAAAACATATATATATAAGGTAAAAGTTGAAAAGTAATTGGATAACTAAAGGAAAAGAAAACAAAATATTTCCCAACAGACAAACAACTTTTTACAAAAAATCTGTGAAAGCATGGGATTCCAACCTGTCTTCTGTCTAAAAGAAACATAACATGATCTTTTTGCTTGGAACTATATCATGTCCATATCAAATTATAGCCTCATGTTTCTTCTCATATTCGAATGATGATCGAGCTCGTTTCACTATATATATTTACTTGTCTTTCGTTATCTTTTTCAGAAATATTGACAGAACAAAAGAGATAGGAATAAAATTATTAATGAAAACATGCATAGAAAACATGACACATGGAACTAGCAAGTTTCTCAAGCATACTACTATTTAAGATATAAAATAAATAATAAAATCTATCTCTTTCTATTAGTTTAAGTTTTTTGGACAAGTAGCAATCTTACATGGTATTAAAACAGATGTTCTGAATTTGAACCCTGACTCTATACTCTACTCTCATTTAACTAAATATTCCACGTGTTTGGTCATCTATTGAGGGAGAGTCTAGTCCACAAGTGAGGAAGAATGTTAAGATTTAAAATAAATAATAAAATTTATCTATTCTCATCAATTTAAATTTTTGAGACAAATGGACGTAATTTCACAAGTACTACTACTCCATATATAATAGTATTGCCACTCCTTTCCATTCCCGTAATAATAGTGGCAGATCTGGCGTTTATATGCAGCTGTTTATAAGTACAGCTCTCATTGATCGAAGAAAAGCTTCCACACTTCTCACAAGAAAATAAATTTAGCTGAAGAAAGGCGATATTGCTGGACGGCGATCGATCTAGAGAAGAGTACTGGGGTTGAGACTAATTGAGAGGGAGCATGCATGTCAAATGTTAGAAGGATCGAGAAAAGATCATTTTAAGTTGTTGTCCGAACTTGAGAGTTTCAATTAAAAAATTAGATATTAACATAAAATAGATCTCTTGAAGTATTTATGTTACTCTATGAATTTTATGGACAATATATCTATATTATATACATATATATCTACTCTATTATAATAAGTGTCTATCTAACTGTAAATAGTAACTTTTGTTACTTTTCCGTTAACTTTTGTTGTTTTTCCGTTAAATCTTGTTTTGCCAAAAGGCTCTTAAAACACTTGATCATTTGACGTGTAGCTCCATTGTAGAATTTAATGAAGGATTTTATTTTACCAAAAGGTCTGTAAGACCCTTGACCATTTGACGTGTAGCTCTATTGTAATATTTAATGAAAAATCATGTTTTATCAAAAGGTCCTTAGTAACCCCGTAGCGCACTTGAATTGATGTCTATTTTTTATGTCATTTTTGTTCTGACAATGTACTCATTTTCCTTTCTTTTTGTTTCAATTTTTTTAAATAAAAAAATTAAAATGACTTTACTCTTTATAACAAAAACGCTTTAGAGCATTCTCACTAAAAAATCCAACTTTAAGTAAATTTAACTAATAAAATACTTAAAACACTCAATATATAATATTAGTTGTTAATTTAATTAGAATATAATTATTATTAGTATCTATATTTAATATTATTAACTTGATTAGAATTTAATTATTATTAATATTTTAATTAGTAGAACTATAAAATGTGATAAAAATAAAAATTAAAAAATTATTAAATTAATAATATTTTATTATTATATAGAGAGAAAATAGATAATCTAATATGAATGCAGACCAATGTTTATACTTTACTGAAGTTTAGATTTTTTTTTATCTTTTTTTAGCCTTGTATTTTATTTTCTCAAATAAATAAACTACTGAATTTTTCACATTTTTTTTAAATCATTATGTCAGGTGTACACTGGGATTAACGCACAGGGCCGTTCCCTAGTATGTGTGTGTGTGTGTATATATATATATATATATATATATATATATATATATATATATATAAAATATCGGTTCTATATATGGGCTTCTTTCTTACTCTGATACCTTCAAATTTAGGTAATTTTCAAGGACAATGTTTAGATCATAAAGAAATTGGTCTGAGCAATAAAGGCAAATAATAGGTGAGATGGTTCGAGTTCGCAATATAGGTATATGCAACTTTGATGTCGCACCCACATCAGAGACCAAATTTAATGTTGCCATGATGCCATGATCTCTTGCTTTGATCTTTTACTTCATTAAATGTTTTGGTCCCAAAAATGTCAGCTATATTTATACATATTAAGAACTGCCTTGTAAAACACTGCACTCAAATAGGTGAGATGGTTCGAGTTCGCAATATAGGTATATGCAACTTTGATGTCGCACCCACATCAGAGACCAAATTTAATGTTGCCATGATGCCATGATCTCTTGCTTTGATCTTTTACTTCATTAAATGTTTTGGTCCCAAAAATGTCAGCTATATTTATACATATTAAGAACTGCCTTGTAAAACACTGCACTCAAATTCATAAATGCAACAGATCAAAAAATAAAACTGTATATCTACTTTATTATAATAAGCGGCTATCTAACTGTGAATAATAATTTTTGTTATTTTTCCGTTAACTTTTTATGTTTTTATGTTAAGTCCGTTAAGTCTGATTTTACCAAAACGTCTTTAAAACTCTTGACTATTTGACGTGTAACTCCCTTGTAGAATTTAATGAAAGATCTTGTTTTACCAAAAGGTCCTTAAGACCCTTGACTATTTAACGTATAACTCCATTATAGAATTTAATGAAGGATCATGTTTTATCAAAAGGCTCTCAATATTAAATTAATAATATTTTATTATTATATATAGAGTAAATAGATAATCCAATATAGATGCAGACCAATGCTCATACTTTGAAGAAGTTTAGATCTTTTTTAATTCTTAATTTTTATCTTTCTTTAACTTTGTATTTTTTTTTCCAGATAAATAAGTTATTGATTTTTTTACATTTTTTTTAAATCATTATGTCAGGTGCACCATGAGACTAACGCACTCGGAGCCGTTCCCTAATATATATATATATATATGATTTCACAAACATACAACATTAAACTTAGAACATGCATGCACACATACGATGCATTCATGCTACATAAAACATGATCTATATGCCAATATCTTAAAAAAATATACACAAAAGTCTGCATCCCCGACCTAGACTTTGGTTCAAAACTTAGAATTATTGGTTTTGAATTGTCAACATGATCGATCTTTAGCAATCTGTGAGTGTGTGATTGCCAGACTTACATGCATGTATCGTTATCGATCGGCCACTAATTGTGGATAACTTGAGATTTAAAAGGGATATTAATTAGTATAACTTAGAAACTATTTAGAGCATTTAAATGGCTATTATATGTAATTAACTTGCTAATTTTGTATGATCTCGTACTCGTCGTTGCTGAATTGTAAACACTTTTGCAACTTAATTCAACGACAACAATCGATCAAAGTGCAGATGACATGATTGTCCAACAACTCCCAATAATAGGCACTGTGGTAAATTAATTTATTGATTTACCACAGTGCCATCACGGCCATGTAGTGATGTAGAGACCACGAGAAAGTGGGATGCCTTTTTCTTGAAAGTGTCTGCACCTGGTATTATTTTACCAGATCGAGGAAGAGATGAGATCGAGGCAGAAATATATATATAGTCCAAAATGTCCGCCCTTCAGCGTGGAAAAAAATGCATGGCCTAGCTTGGAATATTTGGTACTTTTACAAATTAAGCCATGCATGTCAGTTTCATCAATTATTTCATAATACACAAACAAAAGTAATTAATTATAAATTGACATAATTCCTTAGATTATAAAATACATTTTTATTGTAAAATAGTAAATTTGATATATCAAATTTATCAGCATCAATTTAAAATTTTATTTTATAGACAAAGTATGCGTATAAACAAAGTATGCGTATAAAAAAGTAAGACGTATTATATTAGAATAATAAAAATGACAAATCATATATTAATGTGTGATATGTGAGAATGATCATAAATAGCATTTCTCTATATATTATACTATATATTTTGGAAACATTGGCCTTTATTGAGCTCTTTTTTTTTTTTTTTTTTATGGCATTCATCCATTTCCCGGCAATTCTCATCTTCTCTCCATGATTTTAAATTAAATCTTAAATATTGTCATTTCATTAAAAACTAATATATATACTATCATGGTATATATTGAACCTTTTTAATAAAATCTTTTACAATACTTAGTACATATCTAACTGTAATGTTTGGATATTGAGATGATATGAGATGTGTAATAAAATGAAAATCTCTCTCAATATAGTTATTTCTAGTCCCGGCCTTTAGGCTGTGAAACATGTGGGTGTACTTGCTCTAGTCTTACCACGTTGCACACTCCACCATTGATACATGAATATTTTGAATGAATATCAACGACATAAGTTGTTCATCCGAAATCTTATGAGATAATTCCAATGAGGTAATATCTTTTTTGTTGTATATTCTGATCTAGTTTTTCTAGCAAGATGACTTAGAAGTATTTTACTATCTAAACCAGACCTAATTTTCTTAATTAACTTCTGCCCTTTTTGTGTTATAATCGGTATATATTGTGAAAGATTATTGGATACTAAATTACTAATTATGACTTTGGTAGGTAGAATTACTTTGACATACTATAGAAATTAGTAGTCATGCGAAAACTTTATTTAAAAGATTTTATTGAAATTGAGACTCTTTAAAATTAATTAGATTTTATTTTATTTATTAAAAACATCATGGAAAAAGGAAAATGTTTGAAAACTTTATTTATCAAGCCGGCCCCACCTATGTTTGTTTGGTTGAAACGCATTTAATGCAAATTATCATGCGAGGCATAGGAGTGGGAATAGAGAGACATTTGAGGTGATGTTGGATAAAGCAAAAGGAAGATGTGATTGCCCCTTTCACGTTTTTGACCTTTGAAATTTCAGTAATATAAGGAAGTGCATGGTAGCTGGAGACACAAACAAAAGCTGTAAAGCGAATCAAAATCCTTTGCCCGCATGAGTTGAACTTAGGGCCTTGAAAGTTTGGAACCAAGTAAACGTGCATTAATTCTAGCCGATAAGATTGTGTTATAAAGATAAAATTCTGTAGACAATAATAATATATATCATATATTAGCTAGGAATTTGGAAGATGGGGGACCAACATCATAAGCTAGCACTAGAGTGATGTTAATAATGTTATCTACTCATCTTTAAATTAGTCCACTCCTACTAGGCTATTACTAAGCTCGTTTGGATATATATGAGATAAGATGAGATGATATGATATGAGATGAGTAAAATATTGTTAGAATATTATTATTATTTTGAGATTTAAAAAAATTAAATTATTTATTATATTTTATATGATAATTTAAAAAAATTATAATGATCGTAAAATGATATGAGATGGATTGAGAATGTTTCTGTATCCGAACAAGACCTAAATTTTATATTCAAACCGACCATAAAGTTTGCTTCTTTAATGAGATAATATTCGTGATTAGGTTAATTGGAGTAAGTCCTCTAATGTAGCTAATTACTCCACTCCCACAGCTTATAATTAATTAGTTTTATACAATTAAACTCCATAATTTAATTTAATTTTATTATATTATCAAGATAGTAGTCATGATCGAGATTATTGTGATCAGACATTATGTTAGAATATAAAATATATATATCGATGTCTTGAAGAATTTTTTTAGTAATTATATATCTTTCCAACATATAATACTACAAAAAATCTTCACAACTTCCTAACACTCCACACTTTACATTATTTTTAATTTTTCTTATTTTTTTCTTTTATTAAATATTTATTATATGAATAATGAATAATAAATTTGAAATAATTTAAAAAGAATAAACTCAAAAAAAAATTTAAAAAAAATATTAAAATTTTAAAAATTTAAAAAAATATGAAGTGTGGAGTGTTATAGAAATTGTGTAGCAAAGCTCATAATACCAACATGTTCTGATGATAGACGCCATGCATGCAAGGCGGATAGAGATGGAAATTTAGAAGCTAAAAGGGATCAAATGATGGTGTCCGATCTATTTCGTGGATAAAAGTGGGATGGATCACTAAGCCTACAAAGTAAGACTTCCTATATATAATTATATATTTAAACAAATCAATCATCACTTTCTAAGTTGTGGACTTGTATATAAAGTAAGATTAATTTTACATGCATTTGTGCATTTGTGCATGAATCATGTCTATGGGAGAAAACGACAAATCAATATCACAGAGAGAGAGAGAGAAGGGGGTCCCATCCGAAGAATTCAGACTCGATGTTCTGCACAAGTACAGACACATAGAGAGGTTTGTGGGGGTCTGAACAAGACATAGCGGCAAGATTGAGGAAGCTGGTGAAGAGGCCAGGCAGCCTCGTGAATGTAAGGTAGTGCAAAGCACCAACAATCTGCCGATGGATAGCGATGTAGGATCATCGATCAAGATGAGTTTACGACCGTAAATCATACCGTTTCTACTCTATTAAACCTCCACTTACTTATGTTATTATTAAATATGATTAATCCTGTCGAATATGGATAATGAGCTATATAGTCAATAGAAGGTTATTGTGTTGTATGTGCCTACGCACGTGTATGCATACTTATTAACTGGATCATTAAAGATGATCGATATTAATAATGGTCTCCATACAATTGAGTGGTGTCTGCCTTGAGCCAAACAAAAAGACTTGGAATATATAGGTTTTGTTTGGCTGGATTAATATTGAAGAAGAAGAAAAAGAAAGAGAGAAGAAAAGGTACTAGGAAAGCATGAATGGAAAAACATAATAAAAGAACGACGAAAGAGATCATGATTTTTCATTATGAATGTCCGCCGAAAGAGATCATGGAAAAACAAACTAATGGATCGAAGAGATCATGGCTTTTCCTCCCCTTTTGATATATATATATATATGAGAAATGCTATGCATCAGCTACTATTCACTCTTACATTTTATATTTATAGTTTTCTTCATAAAGTGTGAGATGTTTTTCATAAAGTATGTGAGTGTTTTTTATAAGGTGTGGGGTGTGGGTGGTGAACAATGATTAATGAGAAAAAAAAATTCATATATATTCCAAATTAAAATAGGCTAAAAGTCGATATATAGTTTGAAGATTTTGTAATTGGGCGGTGAAAAATATGAAATTAATATTCCTCAATTTAGATTAAACTGTTTGCTCATGATCATTAGAACTAATTTGATAGAACAACAATAAGACAAAGCAATAAATTTACAATGCGGAAGTTAAGACAAGTACCATTGATTGTTGCAATGATTAACTAATTAGTCCTTCCTCCAAGTCAAATTTCAACAGTGGATGAGTATTATGCATGCACGCATGCATGGCAAACCTTCGGATGCTTTGGCTAGAAGGTAACCAAACAGCTGATTTTTTGGCTAGAAGGGGGTGAGGAGGGTTTGAATTATAGGTTTGGTACTGATGAGAGTCTGCCAAGACTTTTGCGGGGAATCATTAGATTGGACAAGTTGGGGCTCCCAAGTAATAGATCCTAAGACTCGGGTTCGGTTGTTTTAATTGGGCTGTTGCATAGTATTTTGTTTTGGCTGTTGTTTTTTGTTGTGTTCCATGGTTTTTTGTTGAGGATGCTTTGGAAATCAAAGATATATAGCATGCTCATGACTACACCCTGCATCATCTCCTAGGACAGAGTAATTGCAGGCAGGATTATTGCAAAGGATTTTGCATGAAAAGCTGAGGATGATAAGTAGTTTGACAGTTGACAATGGCAACTTCTACATCAGCTAATTACATGATCATGTTCTTAAAATAAAATGAAGAACATGATTTATACCGGTACCCTTTTGAAATAAAAATATTCTACCAACTTGTCTGTCAATTTTTTAGCCAAAGTGTATACAAAATCATAATTCTGTTCAGGTAAAAAGTATTTGCTTTGTTTGTGTCGATGGCTTGGGTTTGAGGTCCGTCCTTTGTGGTCTTGGGCTCGAAACAGGCGGCCTGGCCTGCCTTAGTACAGGTAGAGTTACAAAGTTAATCCTGGTTTGAATCTCTGGCACAAGCTTGAGAATTACAGATTCATGGTTTTGTGAACTTATTGAACTGTTAAAAACATGAGTAATGCATACAGATACCCTGTTCAAGCATACAGATGAGGAATTTCATCTGAGCCCCAAACAAGCAACTGCACATGATCGAAACTTCTTTATCGTTTGAAACTAGCAACGGGTAAATGTAATGACACCAACTTCCATCTGGTATGGTTAGAAGAAACAGGTTTTGGTCCATAAGACAAGGAATGTGTATCCAAGAAAACCAGATTATAGGCGCCTCTGCTCATTTTCTGATGAAAGAAACTCCCTTCTGGATGCTTGCTGACAACTCCTTCTTTGCCTTCTCCAAGCCAGCGCTGTTTATAATTATTGCCCTTTTTAAAACTTATTATATAGAATGAACAAAGGACTTAAATTACTTAAATTAAAGACTTCTGATAACTAACAAATAACAATACAGACCTCTCGTACTCATTCAGAGGGCCAAGAGGATATATTTCCTCAGCTCCAGAACGGCCAAGCCTTACCTTGGATGCAAAGAAAGGAAGCTCCGTCACCTAAAACAGCAATGCATCAGTTCTTTGAAACTGCAAGAAATTAAAAGAAAAAGAGGAATTCGCTCAAGGTAATGGTACTCCATAAACATACCGTAGAAGCCACGAAGGCACATTCGACAACACCCAAATCTCCTCTCAAGCCCCTAAGGCATGCATCTGCAAATTTTACAGCAGCATATGCCTGCATTTGTTTTTTAAAAAAAAATTGTTGAACTCTTGTCATATTTTAAGCAAGTCCAATCATAAAATTAGCATGGAATTCTTTTGGAAATTAGTTTTAAAGATAAAATAACTAACCATTGATAGTGTTGCAGAACCAGTTCCAGCTTTTGCCTGCACACAATGTCAGCAATCATGAGTGAAATAATTCACTCTAAACATAATGGCAATAGAAAGGGAGTATAAAAGAGTTCTGTAAAGTGGTACCAATCAGAACTCGTGCAAAAATCACACTGAAAGTAAATTTTATTTATAAACAACGCCATAATGTCATTAATCTGGCAGCAAATACTTGACAATATGAAAGCAAAATCATCTAGAAAATGAGACTATTGAATCAACCAACTGGCTTCTTCTGGCTTCATATATTCATCTCAATCCAGAATTCCAAATCCGCTCCAAACAAGAGCTAGCCAGTGTATGACACTCCAAACAAAAGCTACACTCTGATGGCGCAGTATCTGTAGACACCAATTTACAATTTACAACTTGTCCTGCTATTACAAACCATGGTAGCCAATTTCTAATACAGAACCTGTAACGCACCAATAGAAAGCCCAAACCACGTAACCTTCCAAGCAATGCAGGATCCCATACACCACCTAACCTTATCCTTATAATCATATGGGATATCACAGAACCAAGTCTGAAGAAAGATAAAGCTTCCTCTCTGCATCAGAAAGCCATAAGAAACTCCAACTTTCATATGGAACAAAGATTTTTTTGTTAGCTGTTCTGACTTATAATTTCAGCAGTACGCAACCTAACGGAACTCAAGCCATTCTGGATACCTTCTGAGTCAGGAAAGTGTCTGCTGTAGTTGCTGCAGCTTTAGTTATTTTTATTATTTGACTTTTTTATATGTAAATTTAATATTTTTATTAATGGAAAGCTTATATGGAGTCTTTTCCCATCAAGTGTTGTAATTGTTAACCCTCTGTTTATTTCCTTCAGTTTCTTATTTAGGTAGTTAATGTTCGAATGAATGCAAAACGGTGTACTGCAACAGTAAACATATGTTTATACCCACAAAATAAAGGTCTGTGAGACCAAGATCCATGTCAATTGATACTCATTAGATCAAGGTTAACACATACAAGCCAATCATGTCATTGAAAGAATAAATAGGTAAGTAGATCCATGTCTGTTATGAGTTTATATGGTCCTTGTCATTTGATCTCCTATAAGACTACAAAATCATCTCTGAAGCATGCCACAGTATCGGACCTACAGGAAGAAACAATTCCATGCATGTGTTCACAATCACAGCGAGATGTTATGATGCAAGTCCACATAAGTAGTAATTAAGGAAAGAAAATAGAAAGGACAGGAAAAGATATGTACTTATACCTCAACAACTTCTGTTCCACCATTTTGAATGCGATCTGTCAGAGAGTCAATCTCTTTCAGGGTAAAAGAGCTGGGAGGCTTAACCTGTATATAATGTAAATAACAATCAATTGAGATAATAATAATAAAAAAAAAAGGACCTGCACTAGAGCACGGTACTAGAAGCATCTAAATGCAAACATGTTGCTATTGCTCTTGAACCTGAGATAGAAGAGGTAAAATTGTAACTCCGGAGTGACCCCCAACAACTGGAACATCAACTTCTCTAGGATCAAGACCTAGAACTTCTGCCTGCAGTGCACCCAAAAGAACATAAAAGTAAGTTTTATGTTAGGTTTAGAAACATAATGCGAAAGTTGCCTTAACCCCCAGGTGCGGGGATGTCAGAAGGTTCCACAAAGGGGTGTCATACAATCCATGTTTTAATTCTTTTTTTTAATGGAACATAGATACACTGACTTAGATAGTAAGTCACAAATATCATTGAAGGTCATCCTTTCAAGTTATGGAGTGTCCTCAATGAGTTCCAACAAGGGTTCTCATGCAATCAAAGTATTAGTTATTTTTTTAAATGGAATATAGCCATGCATTGACTGACTTAGTAAGTCACAAATATCACAGAAGGTCTTCTTTCGAGCATAAATCAACCAGATCATATCTTTTACAATTGAGAACATTGCAATGTAAGGACTAAGTACCCATTTTGGGTACATACATAGACAATTATTCTCTTTACACTGACCAAAACAATGAAGGGAAAGAAGTTCCACCCTATAGTCAACTCAAACAGTGCCTTAAATCCCACCAAAAAGATTTTGCAACTTACTCATATGTGATGATGAAATATAACATGAATCGTCAACGTAAAGAATTCAAAATAAAAGGAGGTGCAGGGGATACTTCAGTTTTCAGAGAGCTCAGTTATAATAAAAAAAGCATGAAATTGTAAACACCACGACTTCACATACCCAACATGAAGAAGCATATAGAAACGGGGAAATTATCTGTGCATACCACAAAAGTATTAGCTCTAACAACGTCAAGCATTGTGACACCCAAGAGTCGCTTTGGGTCAAAAGTGCCTGCTTGCTTGAAAACTTCTGCCGCAATTGGTACTGTAGAGTTAACAGGATTACTGATCAAGTTGACAATAGCATTTGGGCAGCATCTAGCAATTCCTTCACAAATTGTCTTAACGATTCCAGCATTGATTTTGAACAGATCATCCCTTGTCATTCCTGGTTTGCGGGGCACTCCTGCAGGGATGATAACTAGGTCCATGCCAGAAAGGGCATTGTCCAGCTGCTGTGGCCCCAAAAACCCACGCACCTATATAATTAAAGAAAACAGTCAATTCCGAGAGCCATACATAAATTTTTGCCTGATAAAGCTGGAGAGCCTCAAATAAAAGCTATGGCGAGGTGAATGACTATTCTATTGAAAATTACTGGCCCTACTCGGATATTCACGAAAAGAAGTTTCGCGCTCCAAATAAGAACTCAGGATACATATTTTTATACATGCATTCAGTTAATCATTGTCAACAGTTTCGCAAATTTGTATTTTTCTTTTGGTCTCTCATGAAATCAATTACGCCGACACCATTTAAACAATCCAATATGTACACTAGAATTAGCTAGACAAAAATCGTCACATATCAATTTCAAAATTACCGTATATGTTCAAGCACTGAAATGCCAAAAAAAGAAAAAGAAGAAGAAGAATTAACTCTACCACAGCACCAGTGTCCATGTGACTGATATCAGCCGCAACACCAGGAGTGTTGACAACATCATACAGATGAAGAACAGAAACCAATGGATTAATCTTCATCAACAGCGCTAGAGGCTGTCCAATGCCCCCCGCAGCACCCAAAATGGCCACCTTGAATCCGTGTTTCCCAGCTTTCCCCCGGCAATTCGCTGCTCTCAAGCCCGAAGTCTCCCCCATCTTTTAGTCCACAAGTTCACATACGTTTCCAACATCACCAAAATCATATTAGAAACCAGAAAGCATAAACTTGTATGGAAGAGTTCGCTGTGATTGGTAAAATTAAAAGAAAAAAAAAAAAAAACAAGGAAAACTTGAGAAAAAGAAAGGTAAACCTGGAAACTAGGAGGATGGAGATGTGCAGAGATTCTTGCGACGCGTTGGTTAACATCTGAAGTGGGCTGCATCTTCTTGTCTAGTTTTCCAAGTTATCGAAGCGAAAAGACTCTGTCGGGGAGGTGGGTGTAGAAGGTCAGAAAGAAATTTGCTACAGTGATCCTCTCATTCATGCAAAATGTATAATAAATGGAAGAAAATAAAGTATGACGTAAAAGTTTTTCTGAGGAGTTGGGAAGCCTGGAAAGCTAATCTTATCCTAGTTCCCAAAATTTGTTTCTACCAAAGAAAATTAAATTACAAGAGACAAAAAAGACTAATAATAAATAATAAAATAATTATTCTGGTCTACGTACGACACGAAGAAGATGATCGGATTACAAAACAAATCCACAAAAACTCTTGAAGATTACATTTGGGCATGATAATAGGCTTCTTGGGCTGACTCTAACTTATAAAGTGGGCCAGTTGGCCTAGATTGTGAGGGGAAAGAGGACAACATATGTTTTTAATGTTGCGACTTTTTATCCTTGGGATGGACGAACTAGGCAACAGATGTTTTTTTCCCCCCTTAATATAACAGTGAAAAAATTCCAATATAGTTGTGACTTTTAGTAATCATAGGATTCTTGAATTTCAGTACTAAGTTTTACTCATTATCCTCATTTTTTAAGATAACTACATAAAGAGAATTAGAAATTATAAAATTATTTATATCCAAAATTACTTTCAATTACCAGAAACCATCAAGTCTAACTGTTGGGTCTATGATGTGAAACTAATTTCTTTATATATCAAAAGCATATATTTTAGAAACATATTTTCTATAATTATAGTTCATACTTTCAAACTCACGATGGAATATATTTATATATATATATATATATATAAAATACAACCATGTGATCATTAATAAATGGGCAATGTTGCAAATTGGATGGGTACTTGCATGTTTATAAATCTCCACACACATTAAACAAGGATTCCCTCATGTTATAGGTTTCTCAGAGTACTTGTAACACCCGGGCCTAGCGCCAAGCCTGTTTGTTATTATTATTATTATTGGGTTAAAAATATTTTAATGGGCCGAAAATATTTTTAAGACAAGTCACAAGATTATAGAGTTTTGGATCGAAGCCCAAAAGTCAAAGGAAAAGGCCATTTATCGTGCCATATCCATGAGCCCAAATACATGGAATGAACCAGTAAGCCCAAGCCCGTGTTACCTTATTTTTCAGACTCCACGATTCTACACGTTTTACGTCAGTTTTATCCCTATTCATGCACACACACATCTCCTTCTTTTCTCTAGGGTTTTTTTTTTTTTTTTTTCGTATTGCCCTTTTGATATATATTTAAGCACTTATCATCACATGCACGTACGCCTATATTTTCTCCTCTTTTTGTGTTTGTTTTGTTTCAAACATCTTTTCTTCCACACGTTAACTTCCCCGTATGTGTTATTATTATTTTTTATTTTTTTTCTCTTCTTTCCGTCTATATTTCTTAATTCTCGTAAGTTTTCATCTCGTCCACTCCATGCACACACACGACACATCCGCGCGCACGTCTCTCTCTCGGCTCTTTAGGGTTTTATTTTTTCTTTGGTCATTTATTCATCTATATATTTGCACGTTCTTCATCCTCAACGAAAACCTAGAGTTTGCCGCTTCTTCTTTTTCACACCTCAGCCTCCATCACCCACTGTACCCTCTCGTTGCTGTAGCACAATTCATCCATTCTCCACTGTGAACGTCAGTTAAGACATCACCACCGTGCCCACTGCCCAGACACACGAAGCTGTCACCTAGAGTCCCGTAGCCTCTACTGCAAGCTTCGGTTTCCTCTGTTTTTGTATCCAAAAACAAAGCAGCTTGCAGCCACCATAAACTGCTGCAATACCCTCCACCGAGAGCCCTACCACGTTGTGACCCCACCTCACGAAAACCACGACGGTTAACTCTACCGTGAGCCGCCCCTCTCACGGAAAACCCAGCCGTTTATTCCCCTGTTTTTAGCCACCCGAAACAGAGGTCCACCCGTTGGACCACTGGACCACTACACTGCACTGCACTGCACCGCACCGTACCAACCACTCCAAGCCGTCGCCACCCGCACGGAAAAGGGCTCTGAACACCCTCAGGCCACCCCAGCCATAGCACCCCCTCACGGTGAGTACCTCCCTCGGTTACTCCCTCCTTTCTCTCTGCCCTCTCTCGCTCACCTCTCCCTCTCTTTCTCTCATGCTCAGCGCAGCTCGACGGAAGCTCCGCCACACTCATGCTCTCTGCCGCACCATCACAGCCCCTCCAGCCAGCACCGTCGCCCCTTACCCCCCCACGCGTGCCTCGGTTTCCCTTGGGTAAGCCCCTACCGCCGCTTACTGGGTGTTATCCCGTGTATTGTGTGTGCATCTAGTTTTATTCTTATAAGTGATGTACATACATAGTGTATATATATATATATATATATATATATTATATAGATATATAAAGTGTTAACTTGATAGTTGAGTTCTATTACCAGTTTTACCCTTATACTTTCTAGAAATATGTTTTCGGATGAAGGTATTTATTTATTTATTTTTGTTGTTATGTTAAAATGAGTTTTGGTTTTAAGTCTCATAAAACATTATTTTTGTGTAGAAAATATTTTAATAATATTGTTAACTAAATGAAGTAAACCTATTTTTTTTAAGAGAGGAATTTTTCATGGCGTATTTTATAAGATTTTTAAAGTAGTCTAAGTATTCTATTAATTTATAATACGTTGTTGGTAATTTAGATATTTTAAATATTACTTTTTATTGAGTTCCGTAATTGTCTTAACACTTGTTCGATTAAATCTCTTATTCGGTACGAATTCGATTAAGTGGATATTGATGGTTTTAGAAAATGATGGTATTTTTGGAATTATGATAACTTTAGGTTTTGAGGATTTAAAATAGGTTCCTTTAGCAATTTAGGTTTGAATATCGAAATACGTGATTGATTGAAAATTTACGAGAATTACGTGATTTTTATAGGTGACGATTAATATTTGTTCGACATTTTGAGGAAATTTTTGAAAGGCTAAGAAGTTCAGGTAAGCGAGGTTCCTATGCTAGACTTTGCATTAAAATAAAATGAGCTGAGATTATTTTTGAAAAATATACATATTTGATTTTGGAAACAAATTTGAACTACCTCAGTTATTTGTTTTGCATTACTCATGAGATTCTGTTTAAGAAGAAATTATTTTCTGTCATGACTGGTGTAGACATGAGCTTATTTTTTACATTCTATTTCTGAACTTTGAAAAATAGAGCGAATATGAAATTTTGTGCATAAATTATGTTGTGTTATGATTTTGTTCTGTTCTGAAGATTTTCTGTACTCTGATATGTTCTGATGTGATTTTTGAAAAACCTCTGGTATAACATTCTGTTTCTGTTTCTGTTCCGTTCTGACCTCACCACAGGTGTAAAACTGTGGCTTTTGTTTGGGTTGGTACCAACTTTTCTATTTCTGGTGCACCCATTTTGGAAACAAAGTGGTTTTCTGTGTGGTCTTTTCTATGTACACACTTGGGGCTCCGAGAATGAATAAAGGAAAGATTCACATTCTGTTTCTGCTTCGTTAGCTACCGGGGTTTGCACAACCCTACCACGGGGGTTAAACATGGTATTTGTTTTGATATGATAAGATAAGATGTGATGTTTCAGTTTATGCTATGCCAAAGAGATTTTGATTATGAATATTTTCGAACTTTTGCTTTGATATTTTTGATAACATGTTCTGACGCTGCATTTTGAAAACATTATTCTGATTCTGCATTTTAAAAGAAAATATTTTTGTTATGCATTCATAACTCTGTAAATGCTCATGTTTACATACTAGTATATGTCATCTGCTTACTGAGTTGTTGATAACTCACTCCCTTATCTCCATATATTTTTTTCAGATGATTTTGAATAGTCCAGCTAAAGATCAAGAGTATGAAGTATTGTGTGAGATGTCTTAAGAATAGTAGATTAATATCAAAAAGTTTCGATGAGTATTGACGATATTTGTTAAGAAATTTCATTGTGTTATGATTACGTGGCATTTTGAAGAATTAATTATATTGAGGATTTGATAAATGAGTTTGTGTGATTATTTAAGTTGGAAGCATTTACGTTTGATTTGGAGTTTTTGAAAGTTTATCAGCAGTGTTGGAGTTGATTATCAAGTAACATGAGTTAACTTTTCGGACTCTCGAGGACGGGGCGTTACAGTACTACTATGCATACACTCCGCCACATCAGATTTATATATTCCCTGCCGTTAGGAATGTTCATCAGGGTTCTGGCCCGGGAACCTAGGTTTCAAACTCGGGCTAGAACCCGAATCGGGTTAGCCCGGGTCAGACCTGAGCCGAAACCTGATTGAATCCGGGTTTTAAACCCGGGAACCTTGTTTTCTCCTCCCTCTCTCCCTCTTTCTCTCTCCAGTTTGAATGTTTTGATGTTTGAATTTTCTAGTCAATTTTAGCTAAAGTGTAGCTAGTTCACTACTAATACTCTTAAGGTCCTTGTACACAAAACCTGCACATCAGAAGTTTCATTTTCGTGTGTTCATTCTTCACACTCTTTACGTCTTTTGAATTTTCCATTTTTTTGGTATTTTCACGAATTTAATTCATGTCAAATACCGGTATATTGTGATTTTCCAGCTAAAGTATTTGTCTTCTGTATTATAAAGTTCTTATTGTAATCCTTTATTTCGTTTCTATTTCTACTCTGTCTTTTCTGTTGTTCCATCAAGTTTCTTATGGCGAGAGCAAAGAATTTATTTCTCATTGGTACAAAGGGGAAGTACAATGTTGATCATTTATGAGCTCCCAAGATTTCCCGCGAAATTGAAATTCTCTTTTGATCAGTTTCCCAAAAACCCATTTTGCCCTCTAGATCTCTAGCCTCCTTTTTTTTCAATCATTTTTCAATTCTTTCTATGTCTCCTATCATGGCTTTCACATTGGAGGAATTGTATTTTCTGGGGAGTAGTTTGAGTTTGAAAGTGTCGCATTCTTAGTTCAAGCCAAGAGACTGAATGTGCGTTAAAGAGTCGCGCCTCAGCAAAGTCAAAATACGAGATCCAAAACAAGTCTACTGAAAAAACAAATTGGGTTTAAAGTGTACTCGGGTTTTGCAACCTGGGTTCCGGCCCGTATGTGTTTCGGGCTAGAACCCAGAACTGGAATCCAATTTCTCGAGTTTCAGACCGGGCCGGGAAAACATTCGGCCTGGATGAATAGTCCTACATGTTTTTGTTCATGCAAAGCAGCCAATATATCACCATTACAATCTCTAACTATCATGCCTATTCCCATTACTTGGTTTCTAATATCAATTGCCACGTCAACGTTTGCTTTGCAACAATCTTTTGCAGGTCTCTACCAGCTTTGAGTTGCTCTTTCCATCACTCTTTTATATTCCTTCTCCTCTTGTACCACTTGGGCCTGATGAAATTCTTCTAAACTATTCATAGCTGCAGACAACACTTTATGAGGAGCCAAGAACTTGTCTTCAAAGAGAAGCAAATTTCTTCTATGCAATATGCTTCTCATTGTGACCACAGTAGCTTCATGTTGATCCTTCTTTAACGCCCAACACAGATCCACCCACAAATTAAGGTAATTCCCCCCATAGCTTGACCATTTTTGAAAAGGAATGTCCCTTTCTCCCAATACATAAGAAGCTAGTGGATAGCTCCACAACACATAAGTAATTGTTTCTTCTCCACTCAAGCAAATTGGCATGTATCAAAATCAATCATCTTCCTTCTGTAAATAGTAATATATAATTGGTTGGGAGAAGGTCATTCCTAGCCCTCTAGATGAAATGCTTTGCAACTCCAGGGATGTTTAAGCTCCACAGCTTCTTCCATTTATCTTCATTTTCCCCCACTCTAGAGGTTTCACCCTCCTTTTGTCTCCTAATACCTTGTGCCAAATGATAGGCACTTCTCACAGTGAATCTTCCATCTTTTGTAAAACTCCAAATGAGTTTATCCTCAGCCCCTAGCCTACTTCCTGGAATGCTCTTCCATTCCTTGGTCTCCTCATCCAGCAATTCAGTTACTGTTGAAACTAGTCCTAAGGTCTTAACAGAGGATTGAACCCAATATGAGGTAGGATTAGGCAGCCATTTGTTTTCCATATCTTGGTTTTCTTCCCATTCTCCACCCACCATATCAGGCCCTCTTTCAACAACTCAATAGAAGACCATATATTCCTCCAAATGAGAGAATGAGTAGTACCTAGCTTGGCCACTAAAATATGTGAATTTTTGTAATACTTCTCTTTAAACACTCTTGCTACTAGGGAGTGAGGATCTTATAGGATTCTCCAGCTTTGTTTTGCGAAAAGAACTCTCTTAAAATTCTCTATATCTCGGAAACCCAACCCCCACATACTTTTGAATCCCCTAACCTGCACCACTTCCTCCAGTGAATACCAAACCCCGTTTGTTGATTATGCCACCAAAATTGAGCTAACATAACAGAGATTTCA
Source organism: Juglans regia (assembly GCF_001411555.2). NCBI lineage: Eukaryota > Viridiplantae > Streptophyta > Magnoliopsida > Fagales > Juglandaceae > Juglans > Juglans regia. The sequence continues at coordinate 26,827,641 of NC_049908.1, forward strand.
TTACACAACCTCTAGGAGATTAGAAATATACTCATAGAATAAGTCGGGATGGCTTGCAAAACAACCTTTATCAACACTTCCTTACTTGCCTTTGATAGGATGTTGTTCTTCCAATTATTAATCTTCAACCCAATTTTATCCTTTATATTTTGAAAAGTATTATACTTTAACTTCCCAACCAGTGCTGGAAGTCCCAAGTATTTTTCAAAACTTCTACGTCACGTTACACTCCTACCCTCCTTGTAATATGATCCTTTATATTAGAGTACTCAATATTTGTGTTGAAAAGCACTGAGGTCTTTTGTTTATTAAGAACCTGTTTGGAAGCCTTCTCATATGTACTTAAGATGGCTTGTAGTTTAGACCATTCAGGTAACTTAGTTTTGAAAAAAATCAAATATTTGCAAATCTGTTTCTACCAAAGAAAATAAAATTACAAGAGAAAAAATAGACTAATAATAAATGTTTTTCATGTTGTGACTTTTTATCCTTGGGATGGACAAACTAGGCAACATATGTTTTTTTTTCTTTGAATTTCTTAATATAACAGTGAAAAAACTCCAATATAGTTGTGACGTTAAGTAAAATCATACGATTCTTAAGTTTCAGTACTATGTTTTACTCATTATCCTCATTTTTTTAAGATAACTACATAAAGATAATTAGGAATTCTAAAATTATTTATATCCAAAATTCCTTTCAATTACCAAAAACCATCGAGTCTAACTGTTGGGTCTATGATGTGAAACTAATCTCTTTATATACCCAAAGCATACATTTTAGAAACATATTTTCTATAATTATTGTTCATACTTTCAAACTCACAATGGAATATATTTATATATATATAATACTACCATGTGATCTCAGACAGATCAATAAATGGGCAATGTTGCAAATTGGATGGGTACTTGCATGTTTATAAATCTCCACACACATTAAACAAGGATTCCCTCATGTTTTAGGTCTCTCAGAGTACTACCATGCATGCAGTCTACCACATCAGATTTATATATCCCTTGTCTTTATTCATGTAAAGCAGCCAATATATCACCATTACAATCTCTAACTATCACGCCTATTCTCATTACTTGGTTTTCAATATCAATTGCCACGTCAAAGTTTGCTTTGCAATGATCTTTCACAGGTCTCTTCCAGCTTTGAGCTGTTCTTTCCATCACCGTTCTATGTTGCTTCTCCTCTTGTACCATCTAGGCCTAATGAAATTCTTCTAAACTATCCATAGCTGCATACAACACTTTTTTAAGAGCCAAGAACTTGTCTTCAAAGATAAGCAAATTTCTTCCATGCCATATGCTTCTCATTATGTGTAACACCCAAGCCGAGCACCATGTCTAAGCTAACCGTAGGTTCTAAAAAATCTTGGATTTATACTTATGAAAATTTCAATTAAGTTAGGGAGTACTTTTTCTTGTATAGACTCCGGGCCTAAAATCTTTGTTTTGGCGGAATATGATTTTTTCTTTGGGTTGATAATTAGTTAAAAATCTCTTTGTGGGCCAAAAAGTCCAGGTTGAGTCAAGGGCCAAAATTCAGGAAAAAACTTATTTAGTTCTTTTATACACTACCAGATGTGAGCCCAAATACTTGAAATGAGCCAAAAAGCCCAAGCCATGAGAACCATGCCAGACTATATATATATATATGTATATATATATATATACACACACATGTTTATCCCTCCTGCATTAAAAGAAAACTCCAAGCCGCAAACCTCCTTTGAAGCCTTCCCTTCCATGCACACTACTCCCCTCTTCAAGCACCACTCCAAGCCGCAAAGCTTTAGTGAAGCACCTCCTCCATGTAGCTGCCACCACCCACTACCACGAGCGAGCCCTCCATTTAAAACTGACGCCACTGCCCACGCCACGCCAACGTAACCCCCTACACGATGGAAGAGACTAGCCTGCCCAGCCCCACTGCCCAGCCTCATGTGAAAATTGACAACCACCTTGGCCACCTTCCATAAACCGCAGCCACCCACACACACAGCAACACCACTACAAGCCCGTTGACCCATACTCCTCAGCCGTTCAACACAACAACGCTGCCTCACTAGCACCGAAAGACAGAAAGAAAACACGACCCCCCACTTCTCAGTGTTCTGCCTTGTAACATGTCGGTGAAGCCCAGCGACATCGCCAACACCTCCACGTCGCCTCCACCAGCACAAAAGGTGCCACCGAGCACTGCATGTCACTTCCATTGTTTTTCCTCTCAGTAAGCCCATTGTGTCTCTCCGTCTCTCTTCCTTTCATGTTGATGCTCTCTCTCTCTCTCTCTCTCTCTCTCTCTCTCGCTCACGTAATTTCTCTCTCCCTCTCATCACTCATCTCTCTCAGTGCCTAGCCGCCCAGCTCACCAGTGTCTTCGTCTCACCACCCAGATCTGCCGATCTCCTCCCTCTCTGTAGCGAGTTGCACTCCCTCTAGGTGAACATAAATACATGTTGCATGGTTTTATCTTTGTAGTCCTAGAAATTCAATTGTAAGGTCAACTCCCCAAAGAACCCATACACATTTATGGTGAATTCCCAAAAATACCCTTGGTTATATGTTGGGCTTATTGTTAATTTACTATGAAGGCTTTGTTTTAAGTATGAATATTATTACAGAAGATAGTTAGGGTTTTAAAGCATATTACTTATTATTATATTATTTAATATTAGAATTTTTATAAATGAATTTCAGTAGTAAGTGTTTAATATGATTTTGAATGCTTTAGATAGGATTAAGTCTATTCTATTAAAGAAAGTTTTGATTGTTACTATAATAGATTTTATTATAATAAGCTAGGTTTGTCTTATCAAGTATATTTCGATGAATTTACGAGGAGACGATATTTTAGGGTTTCGAGAAATTTAGATTTTTGGAAAAATAGGTTACTTAGCGTTTCAAATTTAAAAATAGAAATTTAGACTTTATGAACAATATGCATGTTTTATTATGAAAAGAATTTTGAAACAACCTCAATTATTTGTTCAGCATTACTCATTAAATCTATATGAAAGAGACAAGTATTTTCGTCATGATTGGTGTAGACATGAACTTATTTTTGACATTCTGTTTCTGAACTATGTAAAAAGAGTGAGTATAAAATTTATGAAAATTTGTGCATATGATGCGAAGATGTTCTAAATCTGTTTTTGAATATGGGAAATGATCTTAATCTGTTTCCGCACTCTGTTGTGATATGAAGTGGCATTTGAAGACCTTTGGCATAACTTTCCGATTCCGTTTTTGGTTCTGTTCAGTTAAGGCCCTGTCAAGGGTGATAATAGTGGTATACGGCCCTGCCACGAGTGATAATAGTGGTATACGATCCTGTCAGGAATGATAGTAGTGGTATACGGCCCTACCACAGGTGATAGTAGTGGTATACGGCCCTACCACAGGTGATAATAGTGGAATATGGCCCCACCACGAGTATAATGGTGGTTTACAACCCTACCATAAGGGTTATACATAGTCTTTGTCCCGATGTGATGCTCTGATATGATTTGAAAATTATGTCTCAGTTTATGATATGCCAAATGATTTTATTTGTTAATAAAAATGTTTATGAAAGTTTTGCTTTGATATTTTTGACAACATGTCTTGATTACACATTCTTAAAGCAAATATCCTGATTTTGCATTTTGAAAGTAAATGTGTTGTTCTGTATTCTGAACTTTGTAAATGCTCATGTTTACATATTAGTCTATGTTATTTGCTAATTGAGTTGTTGATAACTCACCCCTTATCTTCATTATATTTTTCAAATAATTTTGATACCTCAGCTAGAAGTCAAGAGTATGAAATGTTAGCAAGGTTTGATGATCATAGAGGAATAAGTGTCAAAGGGATAAAAGTATTTATTGGAGAGTCGAATTTTGTAGGTTTATGATTTTATGTAATTTTGGTATTTTGAGTCATGGATATTTTCGAGTCTTTGTGAAGTTTTTAATTTATTTCATTGAGGTATTTATTTGGTGCCTTGATGGAGGAACATATAATTTTGGTTTTGAATAAATGAGTTATATTTTACGGGAAATTTGGAGTACTTAAATACGTTATTAGAGATGATTTTAGGTTACAACAGCTAATTCTCCAGACCTCCGAGAACGGGGAGTTCCATTATGACCACAATAGCTTCAAGTTCATCCTTCTTTAACTCCCTACATAGATCCACCCACAAATTAAGGTAATTCTCCCCATATCTTGACCATTTGTGAATAGGAGTGTCCCTTTCTCCCCATACATAAGAAGCTACTGGATAGCTCCACAACATGAGTAATTGTTTCTACTCCACTCAAGCAAATAGGCATGTATCACAATCAATCATATTCCTTCTGTAAATATAGTACTTGGTTGGGAAAGGTCATTCCCAACCCTCTAGATGAAATGCTTTGTAACTCTAGGGATGTTTAAGCCCCACATCTTCTTCCATTTATCTTCATTGTCCCCCTCTCAAGAGGTACCCTCCTTTGTCTCCTAATACCTTGTGCCAAATGATAGGCACTTCTCACAGTGAATCTTCCATCTTTTAAAAAATTCCAAAGGAGTTTATCCTCTGCCCCTCACCTACTTCTCGGAATGCTTTTGATTTGTATTGTTTCTTCCTTATCAAATATCTCATCCACCAAAATCTCCCTCCATTCCTTGGTTTCGTCATCTAGTAGTTCAGTTACTGTTGAATCTGGTCCTAAGACCTTAACAGAGGATTGAACACAAAATGAGGTAGGATTAGGCAGCCATTTTCCCCTATATCTTGACTTTCTTCCCATTCTTCACTCACCATATTCGGCCTTCTTTCAACAACTCAATAGAAGGCCATATACTCCTCCAAATGAAAGAATGAGTAGTACCTAGCTTAACCACCAAAATATGTGAATTTTTGTAATACTTTCCTTTAAACACTCTTGCTAACAGGGAGAGAGGATCTTGTAGGATTCTCCAACTTTGTTTAGCGAAAAGAGCTCTGTTAAAATTCTATAGATCTCAAAAACCCCACCCCCACATACTTTTGAATCCCCTAACCTGCACCACTTCCTCCAGTAAATACCAGACCCCGTTTGTTCACTATCCCACCAAAATCGAGCTAACATAGCAGAGATTTCATTACACAATCTCTTGGGGATTAGAAATACACTCATAGAATAAGTCGGGATGGCTTGCAAAATAGCCTTTATCAACACTTCCATGCCTACCTTTGATACTTGTTCTTCCAATTGTTAATCTTCAACCAAATTCTATCATTTATACTTCGAAAAGTATTATACTGTGACTTCCCAACCAGTGCTGGAAGTCCCAAGTATTTTTCAAAACTTCCATGTCACGTTACTCCTGCCCTCCTTGTAATATGATCCCTCATATTAGAGTACTCAGTATTTGTGCTGAAAAACACTTAGGTCTTATGTTTATTAAGAACGTCCTGTACGGAAGCCTTCTCTTATGTACTTAAGATGGCTTGCAACTTAGACCCATTCAGGTAATTTACCCTTACAAAAAATCAAACATGTGCAAATAATAAATGGCTAGTTCTGGGCCCCCCTCTTGCCACTGCCATACCAGAAATTTCATTCTCTCAGAATGTTATAAGAAACAGCTCAATCCCATAGTACAAATGATAAACAGGTGGGGAGAAAGTAGATCACCCTGCATGCCTTAAACCTCTACTTGGGAAAAAGTATTCTATCCTGGTTTGCCATTGACCAGTACAGAATATGTAACTGATCTAACACATTTCATTACAAATTTAACCCATTTCTAATCAAAGCCAAGCTTCCTCGTTATAGCCATGGGAAATTCCACTCAATCCTATCAGCACCGTTACTTAATCTTCTTTTGGACTGTAATAAGAATAATGGGCCAAATAAGTTTGATATGATTATGACCTATCGAGGAGTACATCTTGATCTCAATAATACTTCTGATCTTTAACTTGCTCGGGGATCTCTAGCTTAACTTCTTAAAACAGATTGATAAATGATAATATATATATTTATATATATATATATATATTATATATGTGTGTGTGTGTGTTCATATATGCAAAATTCTTCAGGTCTTTTCAAACGAAGCAACTCTTGTGGGTGGATCGTGAATCATGCGTAGTGAGAAAGTAGCATATATGCGTGTGTGTGTGTGATGTGTGTGTGCGCGTATATATTTAATATTGTAGACTATTTTACTTTGTCGGCCTTCTCGTTCTATATATACTTATGAGCATTCGAGTATTGATCGGTTTCCAGAAGAGGGCATGTCACTTTCGGTGGTAAATAATACAAAGAGACTTTGATTGTTTTCGTTGAATATATATTGAAGTATTGACGTATAAGGCGCGCACAACACACCGCGTTCCTTTATCGTCAAAAGCTGTGGCTGTCTCATTTTGAGGCAGTATTTCAGATAAATACCAGACAGATAAACACACTATAAAAAAAATGGACTTTTGTGATCAATTTATTACAATTAAAAGACTATTTATAATCAATTTTAGTAATAAATAGTCATTTTGTTAGAATTAACTGGTCGTAAATAAGTAGTTTTCTTGTAGTGACAATTTCAGAAACAGCCATATATTTGCTATCTTATCCCGTATCTTAGCATGCAGTAGTACTCCACGACACATGATCCAAATGAGATCCTAAGTATTTCTTTAATCATCATATTGTCCCCCGCCATGATTAACAGAAGTTTCTCTATATAACCATTAACAGTGGCCAGAAATTAGGTGATCTGGGAATATTCCCTCCTTGCAGCCAAACTACAAATTATTAGACATATGATCATGTAAGAACATCATGTCGATATAATATATTGGCCCGGTGATGCTTCGATTCTTCAAACTTTCTCTTTCAAAACTTCTTTTCATTCATTTATAATATCGTTTAGGGGACAATAATTAATGTACATATATATCATAACCTAGGATAAACAGAAGCTGCACTAATAATTCCATTCTTAATTGGTAATTGTGAGCCGTCCAACAGCTGATCTAATCAGACAATTAAGACGATGAAAATATATTATTGCATTTGGTTTTTTTTTTTTTTTTTACCTTTTCCCAAAAGATTTCGATCTTCATCACAAAATATGTAATGAAAATTCCTTCGTAAGAGCATAATAGACTATATACATAGATCCGTTTTTCTGAACCTGGTCCAGATCGTTTTTGTTCATGTTCTTTTTAAATCGTTAGTTTTTCTCACTTGATCCAAAGGGTGAATGTCAAGCACCACACACAATATTATATTACTGTTTCATTTTTTGTATTTGGCAAGATGATTATTATTTCTAACGTCCCTTGCTCCATCCCATTGATCTGAAATTACCACCTTTAAGATCAAGGCCAAGGGCACAACAGAATGCATTATATTTTAACCTTTTTAGGTCAGTGAACATGAATTTAATCCACTGGATCGATCTGACCTAACAGAAGGGGGTTGCAAAAAAAATGAGATGGGAAGTAAATAAGAAATGAATAAGTAGTAGCACCATCCAATATTCATGTGGTCGATAAGCAGCAGCCACATAAAATGACCTTAGCTAGACTGCATGGGAAGTCCATGACTTGTTGGGTTAATAATGCAGTGTGACCCTTTCATAATTACCAATGGGTTAAAATGGGACCAGTAAAGGGAGAGTTTGAGTCTTACCAGAAAACTGACGAAAGAGTAAATTGATGAAAAGGGCATTTCACCATCCACTCCAAGCCAAAAACACAAAAATGCTTGGCCGAACCAAGAGGAAAAGAGGACCCTCTCTCTGATATTTATAAACCCCATATCTCTCCTTCCTTCACCCTCCTCTCTGTCCTCCCTGACGAGTCTGTCTCTGTCTGTCTCTCTCTCTTTCTGCAAAGAGAGAAGAAAGAGAAGGGAATTACAAGTAGTGGTGGGGTATACTGGGGTTGGGCATAGAGCTAGCTCAAAAAGTCAGAAATGGCTCTTGGTGGACAAGCACTTCTCGTCTTTCCCAACCACCCATTGCTTAATCTTATATCTACGAAATGACCCAATTGCTCTTGCCGAGAGAAAGTGGCACCTTTTTTGACATTCCCCTACTTTGTAAATCAAAGGTCATTTTCGTGCAAGTTCGAGGTGAAAGGAGTTCAAATATGTGAGTCTCTGTGCAGAACACCCAAATCCCCGCAACAGTGAAAGGCAGACAGGATGGAGCCAGGCAATTTTAGTTATAATTCAGTTCCTTCCATTCGGTAAATGTCTCTGTACTTGGTTTCTCTTTTACTCCTTGTCTTGCTACCTTTATATATAGCTTTGTTGAGATTCTAGAGAAGGAGGAGCAACACCAAGTACTGTATCAAGAGTTTGTATATTAAATGAAGGATCCGAGAATTTAGTTATGAATTTAAATAGGTTGACGACGAGGACGATGATGATGATGGTGATGGTGAATGATGATGCATGTTCTTTCTCACATTCCATCGATGGAATTGGTTTCTGGATAGATCCTTTAATTTTATATATATATATGTGTGTGTGTGTGTGGTCTGGCTTCTCTATTTCATTTTTCTAGCTAGCAAGGGTCTTTAAGATCTCCATGATCATGACAACCGCAGTAATGTAAGGGGATGCATGTGTTATCTTTCTCTCCCTTCTAGTCTAATAATCTGGACATGAAACAACAGCTTACTTGTTGTTCATAGTGGGAAGCTATGGCGTTCTGAAAAGTTATATTATCTAATCAGATATTCTATTTATTACTGCGCTCCATTCATGAGATTTGATCCTACTTAATTAATTACTTAGTACTACTTGCTTTTCGGGTTTTTTTTAACTTGGCTTATCCGTACGGGTTTTGCATCAGTACTTGTTAATTACTTCCCCAAACGTCTATAAATCTCAAACTCCAGTTTGTTTTCGATCCCCATCTTGTTTTCCTGGAAACTCCATTAATCTGTCTATAATACTAAAATACTGGGTTTTGGTCCCAGAAAATTAATTAGCATGGTACTCACGATTTTAACAGTATTCTAGACTTGATAACACATATATACACGAGGACGATGATGATGATGGTGAATGATGGTGCATGTTCTTTCTCACATTCCATCGATGGAATTGGTTTCTGGATAGATCCTTTAATTATATATATATATATATGTGTGTGTGTGTGTGTGTGGTCTGGCTTCTCTATTTCATTTTTCTAGCTAGCAAGGGTCTTTAAGATCTCCATGATCATGACAACCGCAGTAATGTAAGGGGATGCATGTGTTATCTTTCTCCCCCTTCTAGTCTAATAATCTGGACATGAAACAACAGTTTACTTGTTGTTCATGGTGGGAAGCTATGGCGTTCTGAAAAGTTATATTATCTAATCAGATATTCTATTAATTACTGCGCTCCATTCATGAGATTTGATCCTACTTAATTAATTACTTAGTTCTACTTGCTTTTCGGGTTTTTTTTAACTTGGCTTATCCGTACGGGTTTGCATCAGTACTTGTTAACTTCCCCAAACGTCTATAAATCTCAAACTCCAGTTTGTTTTCGATCCCCCATCTTGTTTTCCTGAAAACTCCATTAATCTGTCTATAATACTAAAATCCTGGGTTTTGGTCCCAGAAAATTAATTAGCATGGTACTCATGATCTTCCAAAATCTCCTTTCTCATGATGAAATATATAGTCGATCTAGCTCCCACAATTGTAGTTTTGGGGTTGACAAGCATATTGCCTTAAAGGCAGCCTCAAGATTGGAAGTCTGCAGGCAATCATCTCATGGGATGGCCAGATCATATACTGATGATTACTGGGAGTTAGGCATGAAAATCGATATATGGATCTTTTACCAAAATAATTAAGAGCTAATTTGCTTTTATTTATATATATGTGTGTGTGTGTGTGTGTAGTACTCGTTGATTTGTGCAGTCAGATCTTCTCCTAATTAACTACGATTTTTCTATAATTGTGCTCTTATGTTGTCCTTTTTACGTTGGAGTACTACTAAACGCGGTTGGATTTGTTTGAAAATTACTTAGTTCTAGACTGTCTAGTACTCAAAATTCAGAAACGTTTGGATCCATTCTCCTATAATCTATCTTCTTTATAGCATGCAACAGCCAGTACCCGGCCTTCCTTTCGAGCTAGGATAACGACGACTTTGAGAGCCTTTATGTGCATCTATATATATATGTATATATGTATGTATGTATATGTATATATGTATGTATGTATGTTTCCCTGCGAGATCGAGTAAATGCACCAAACGAGAAGATGTTCTAGGAATGAAAAGTGATCTTAACGGCCGGCTATATAATACTAGCTATCTGCATGCAAGGACAATGGTTTTGATTAAACCATTATTACCTGCCAAAATAATTCAAATCCATCAAAAACCATGCAGATTTTGATTAGAACGTTAAAAATACGTCCGTCCATATATATGAAAGAAAAAGAAAAGTCATCGTTGTTTGTAGGATCATATGCGTACGTATGGTAATCAAAGAATTAAGCATAATATTTGGCTATACTTTTTGCTTTGTTTTTGTCAATTTTTTGGATTTCAAAGAAGACTGCATATATACTAGCTAGCCTAGTATGAATTCATTGCAATATTACATATAGTGAAAGTTCTATGCCGGTATGTCGATGCATCCTCCTATTGTTACGTATGTTCCTATATTCCTGCTTTCTCTAACCGATGACCAAGACAAAGTGGTCATGGAAGACTCCTACAATCAGTTCAGATAAAACAAGCTGTAGAATACATTATTTCACTGCGACTTTTAGTCACAATCTAATAGCATTTTTATCAGACTATAAAAAACTGCTTTAAGCGGCTTCCCCTTAGTTGGAAATGGGTGTGAACCAATTTTTGGCTCCAGATCCTTTTTTTTTTATTCCACTAGTGTTGCATTTGTTTGTTTTATGATGATTGTTAGGAACTCTCACCCCATTAAATCTTATATCATGTAACCACTTAGTTTATCTATGAATTTGCTTGCTTAGAGAAAAAAGAAAACCCACGTATAAAAGGAACTATAGTAGTTCCCGCTATTTTCAAAAATATTTATGCGACACTTGCATACTCCACAACTATATATAGCATTACTCATTGGGAAAATATTCGTGTTACATATGCCCTTGCAAGGGCCGGCCCTTTAATTTATAACATTATCTTTTTTTCATTATTAATATTTATTTTAACACTGAACTGAGCAACATGTATTTGATTATATTAGATGTGAAATCACCACTTATCTTAAAAATTTAAATTGGTGGGATGATAATATGATATAAATTTAATGATCATTTATATTTATCTTAACACCAGACTGTTTATAAGATATTCGAGACTTGATTTGCATATTGCGATCTTGCCCATAGTACTGCATGCAACTGGACAATGTCGATCTTGAGGATTAATTGGAAGATCATTATGTAACACCCTCTTCTCATAGGTTAGAAGTGTCAAGTATTTTTCATAAAAATAAACCCAACAATAGATCTCATATTTCATAAATGAAATTAGAAATTTATTTTGTAGAAAAAAGTCTAATAAAATGTCTTCCAAAAACATTAAATGAATGAACTGAATAAATTCATGTCATAAAAATAATTTTATTTTAGAAAGTCTGAAACTAAAATTAATTGCTCCTTCTATTCCTGGCATGCCTGCTCGTATTTATCATCCTCACCTGGGTGGTTAAAAACATGAAAAACAAACTAAAATGAGTCGAAGACTCAGCAAGAAATATATCACAACGTAAACATAATAAACATAAGGTTTTCATAAAAGTTTCATGCTGAGAACTTAAAATCATGACCGTTCATATTGATGCTCATGCTATGCATAACTTGATTTATCTAAATTAACTGACTGATTTATTTGATTTAACTGATTGATCTGACTGACCAACATACATAACCCTGTGTATGAGGTTGTGCACTGGCCCCACATCCCGCAGCTGTAAGGGGAGCCCTGATAGTATTCTAGCATACTATGGTGGATCACGCTTGAGCCCGTGGCCTGCACATCCACCCTGAAACTGAACTGCATTGGTACCATGCATCTGAATGGCCATCTATTTAACTGATCTTATCTTATTTTGCACTTGAACTTAAGATAGCTTACGTGTCTTATACGCATGAGATACATGACATAATACATACATAATTATAATTTCTGAATTTGAACATGATGGAATGACATAATTGTATGCTATCCTGGATGACATGTTTGCATATGATATGAGTGGTTCATAAATAATGGTTGTCAATGAACTGGCTTGAAAAATATTTATATATAAGCTAAAATGTGATGATCCTAATTTGTGATTAAAATTACTTACCTCGCTGCGCTTCTTCTTAAATACCACTTCGTAACTCAACACCTATACGCAATAATAACTATCACTAAATCTTTTTGGAAACAATATGTACTAATATCCTACTAAATCAAATTCATAATCTAAAAGATAGTCAAATAAATCTTTTGTTTAACACCATAATCAATAAATCTTGATATTTAAATTACTAAAATACTAATGACATATTATAATTTAGTAAAATACTTGAGCTATTTTAAAATAAGTCATAAAACTTCAATTCTTAAACTAAGTTTCATTTCTTAACATAATTATTAAATCTTATAAGAAACCTAATAAATACTAATATTGTTTAAATATTCTTAAGATAATAATTTTATTAAATTCTACTAAATAGACAAAGGAATATTAATAAAATATTAGGCTCAATAACATACTTTAAAATATATTTCAAATTCTTTAAACACTTCTTTATAAAAATAGTCGTTGACTAATATATTTATTTAATTAAAAACTGACTTTTACAATATTAAGTCCAATAAAATTACTAAAATTGTTGTTGAATAAAATAAGATTAAGCTCAATTTAAAATACAAGTTCATTTAAACATCATTAGAATCTGTAAAAGTTGAAACATGACTCATAGTAATTATAAAACACAAGTTCATCTAAATAAGCACAGCATACTTTGTCTCAGGAAAAGCACTGGCCGAATGGGCCTAGGGCCCAAAGGCCTATTACGAAACAAAAGATCTAAAGATTTAGAACCCACGGAAACAAAACAAGTAAGAAACAGGCCGTGCGAAAGGGAAACAGAGGGCTCGGGGATGGCGTGCGATATAGGGCCGAAACTCACTGAGGGAGAGAGGCTGATTCGGAGATTCTGGGCAGCCGAAAGTGGTCGACGGCGTGACTGGAAGTGGTTGGCGACGCGGTTGGGTTCCTGAGCAAGGTGGTACGACGCCATGAGAAAAGAGAGAGAGAGAGAGAGAGAGAGAGAGAGAGAGAGAGAGAGAGAGAGAGAGAGAGAGTTGTCGGTAGAGCTTACCGAGAGGAAGGAGGAGCACGTGACTGAGCTGGGTGGCTGACGGTCATGTGCTTACTGGGAGGGAGTGGGTGCGACGGGGTTGGGCTGTTCGGCTCTTTTTGTGGTGGCCGGAAAGTGGTTCAACGTCCCTTAAGGTGGTTGGCGACGGCAGCACAAGTACACAGCCAAAGAGTCACTGCCGAAGTCTTTTGTGGTGGCTGGCGGTGCCACTTGGACTGGCTGCGTCGAGGTGCACGTCTATGGATGCAAGAGGCCGCAGCGTAGTGTACGTGACAGTGCTTGGAAGTAGGTCTTCAAGGTCATGCATGGTCTGGGCAGTGGAGTTGCCGCGGTGGTTCTGGTTTCGTCGTCAACTTTTGGTTGCTGCTATCAGTGCTCTGTTGAGGAGTGTAAAACAAGGCTGAGACGTGGGGGAAGGTTTGTTGAGTGAGTTTTCCTTCTCTGTCTTTACTGTGTAACTCTGGTTTGAAGTGCGGGTTTGATGATGGAAAAATATTGTGAGGAGGAAAAGAGGATTTATAAGGACTTTGACGTGAGAGTTAGTCTTCCACTAGAACACTAACAACTAACACTGAGAGATGTACGGGCTTGGAGGTTTTTTGTTTATTTCAAAGGCTAAAAATCAAGAGATGGGGTTCGATGGAGATAGGAAAAACTAAGATTTGAATTCAAACCAAAACTCTAGAGGGACATAAAATCTGATAAAATAATAATAATAATAATAATAGAATATTTATAGTTATAAGAGAAATACATAAAACTTATCTTATGGCTTAATCTTAGGATTGGGTTGTTACACATTATCAAATTCTTTATTCATTGATCCCTTAGCAAGATAATTTTTTTTTTTTTAATAACAAGAATTTCATTCATCAAACAAAGACATTACAAACAAAGTTTTTCAACCCATATAATAGGCTCAATAAATTGAGGGAAAGAACCTTCCCATACACGTATCTCTTCAGCTGCAGCCAACATGTTGGATGCTACACTGGTTAAAACGCTTCATCAACTCTTGAATATCCTTGATGACATTACCCAACAAAGACTTGGAAAAAGCATCATTATAACTTTGAATGCTAGTAGCCATAATCAATGAATTTGTCTCTATCTCCAAGTTGGGTATACCTCTATGCAAGCATAGTTATAAACCTCTAAGAATGGCCAACAAATCAATCTCAAGAGGGTCATTAACAGCCATTTCTTTCTTACTTGCTGCAAGAAGTACATCCCCCTTCTTATCTCGTAATAAAACTCCCACACCTGCTCTTTGTTGATCCAAGAAAAGGGCATCATCCACATTTAGCTTTAATCCAACTAGAGGAGCAGTCCATCTACCTTTACTCTTCTCTGCCCACAAGACTTCACATTTTTCATATCAGACCATAAAGCTAATGCATGGTGGACAGCTACTACAGGATGAATTTCCACATTTTCAAACATTTTCTGGTTTGAAATATTTTCAACTTCCTCCTTGCTGCCACGATGATGTGCTGCACTAACAAACTTTGTAAAATCAGTATATCGTGCCCCAGGATTCAGATTAAGCCCCACATCAAACCAACTTTGATGTATTGTCTTGCATTGATAAACAACATGAAATAGGTTCTCTCGAACCAACATACTGGTGCACAGTCATAGTCCCTTGTACTAAATTGATGAACTCTCAAACTCTAGTTTCCCTATCCGCTTTAGGGAAAAATCAGTCAAAGAAATTTTGTTTGAATTGAGCCTAAACAATCGCTCCAGTCCCCTCAGCTTCCCTGATGGCTTTTTCAGAATTCCACCATCTCTTTGCTTCTCCAGTTAGTTTAAAAGCTGTGAACTGAACTTTCTGCTGATCAGTACACTCCAAAACACTGAATATTTCTTCAATGTCTTGAATCCAATCCTCCGTTGTGTTTGTATCACCTCTCCCATCAAAGGTGGGAAGATGCGTCCAATTAAATTGTTCAAACGTGAAACCCCCATCATTGTTGTTTTTGTTCAAAGCTTCAAGTCTTCGGACTCGACAACGAGACGCCATCCTGAAAGCTTAAACTTAGTTATGAATTCAATTCCTAACATCTGCCAAATCTAAAACCTCAAATCCCGTCAGAATCAATCATAAGGTTTATATAAGCTCAAACTTAAATATCCACATCGTCATCCTTATAGTCCTCAAGTTCCTACACTTCCCATTTGAAATTTTACATCCTATGAACCCACAGATATCTAAACCTCAAATGTTTATAGTATGCAGAATCTCAAACCTGACTCTGATACTAACTGTAACGGCCCGACTCCGGAGGTCCAGGGAGTTAACTCCTGACACCTGATAATCAACTCCAATAATACTAATACATTTCCAAAACCATGAATATATACTTCTAAAATTGCAAAACAAACGTAAATACTTCAAATTAATAAACCACCATACTCACATACTAGATCCTCAATACAACAACCCAAATAAAATATCAACTTCTCTTTATTTCTCAATTAACAAACTAGAATAAAAACATAGAATTGACATAAGTCTCTATAATCCGTCTAAACATATTGAAAACAACTTATTAAATAAATAAAATCCACCAGCAACACTAGTACCACAAGATACCCAATAACTATCCACAGCTAATCTTGTGTACAAACTCTAATACTGATCCTCAGTTGAACCATCAATATCATCTGAAAATATTATGAAGATTAAGGGGGTGAGTTATCAAGAACTCAACAAGCAAAGAGTATATGCTAGCATGTAAACATAAGCATTTATAAAGTTTCGTATGCACAACAAAACATTTGCTTTTAGAACTGAAACATTAATTCATATCATCTCATAGCATCATATCAGGACAAATATCATGTTTAGCCCTCGTGGTAGGGTTATAAACTACCATTAGACCCGTGGTTAGGCCATATACCATGTTTCACCCCGTGGTAGGGTTATAAACTACCATTATACCCGTGGCTGGGCCGTATACCATGTTTTACCCCTGTGGTGGGATTATAAACCACCATTATATTCGTGGTTGGGCCTTATTAGAAACATAACATAACATCATCGGAATCAAATCACATTCAGATACAGAATCAAAACTTCATGCCGAGGTTTTCAGATGACACATCATATCAAAACAAAATACTGAATAGTTTCAGATCATTTCACATGGTCAAAATAAATAGAATCAAAACATCTTCATTTAATCATAGCAAAAACTTTTAGATTTTCATATTCGCTCTTTTTGCATAGTTCATAAACAGAATGTACAAAATTAGCTCATGTCTACACTAGTCATGACAAAAAATACTTTCTCTTATGTAGAATTTATGCATATGCAAAACAAACATCTGAGGTCATTTTCATATTTCTTTTCAAAAATAAACATGCATATTTTCAAAGTCAATCTCATTTCATTTCTTTTGTGCAAAACTAGTATATGAATCTCGTTTACCTAACTTCCGTGTATTATCTATGCCTTGAGTCGGAACTCAGTAGTAACACCGCCTAAACAAAACATATACCCAACATTTAATAAACCAATCTAGTAAGCTACTATTTATTGAGTAATAATCCAAAACAATCTCTTTTAACACAATAACTATTATAAAATTAAACCTGAACAGTCCCCTCCTCAAACCATTAGCATTTAAACCCCAACACAACCACTAAAATTCCCACACAGTAGACAAACACAACTCATACAGCTTACCTCTTGCCAACATGCATTTAATCAAAGACAACCAACAACAAAAACACCACTCCACCCTTGATCACTGCTATTCCCCATCAGCCATGTAATTAAAATTCCACACTACCACCATATCAACTACACCTTATCCACATTTCAAAATCCAACCATGTAATTTCCAAAAAAATACTACCAAATGTTTTGTAAGAGCATTAACTAAAAGAGTCACGAATGGCTTCGCACCACCTCAAATCAAAGCAACCCACTAAAATCTTGTGAAAGAGATAGTGATCTGTGCAAAAAAGGATTGAGGGGTCTGAGTGTGTGCACGGAAAACCAAAACAGAGAGGGGGTGTGCGTGAAAAAAAAACCAAAGAAAAATATAGTAAAAGAGAGTCTGTGTGTGTGCAATAAACTGAGGATAGAAAAAAAGTAAGAGTGAGATTAGTGAGTGGGAGGGGATAGTTACCAACAATAGCACTCCTGATGAGAGGACTCAACGACGGCACTAGGATTTCGAGGCCCACGAGGAAGCTGAACAGTGCCATTGCCTAAAGAAAAATCTTGAAACTATCGAAGAGGCAGAGAGAGAGAGAGAGAGAAGGAGAAATGGCTCATCGCCGTGGAAACCAGCCAACGAAGACGAGATTTTGAGGACTCACGAAAATCACAGTACCAGCAAAGGATGAACCAAAATTTGTGAAAGAGGGAGAGTCTAAGTGGCGAGGGAAGTTTCCATGTGAGAAACCGAAAAAAAAAAAAAAAAACAGTAGAAACGTGGGGAGCAGGCGCACGAGATGGAGAGGTTTTCGGAAAATAGTATAGTTGGAAAAGGAAAAAAAAAACCTTCGGGGAAGATAGAAATCAAAAAGGGAAGAAGGAGACTCACAAAAAACGACGTCGTTTATGCTGGGCTTTGGGGCGAGTTTTAAAAATATAGGTGAAACTCTTTCCATATATGATTTTGGGTTTGGGGAATTAGAATATCAGTTTTAGAAATTTAAAAACCGATATTGGACAGATTCACTACCGAAACTGAAACTTCCGATTTTTCCAGTTTTGGTCCGATCTGGTCAGGTCTAATTTTTTCAATTTTACAGATTATCTATGTTAATAATAATATGATGTTTACTTAAAATAACTATTAGTCTATTTATATTATAGTATAAGTACATTATTTTATAATAATTAACACATACTAGTATAGTATAGAATTTAACTATTATCTATATAAGTTGTAGACTTTTTATCTGAATAGATATGATCAAATGTGTACAAATTTAATTACGAAAAGAATATATATTAAAATTTATTATGCCAAAAATATATTTATGCTTGACATATATATATATATATATATAAAGTAAGTTTATATGAATAACTTAATATTAATGTTTATGTTTACAATTAAAATTTTTTGTTATATTAATTTTATATTATAAGATTAAAATTTATATGTTATATCAAATATTATATTAAAAATTATAAGATTAATTTTATGTAATATCACATATTATATTAATTTTATGTTATAAGATTAATAGACTTGAATAATAAGATTAGTAATTCATGTTATATTTATTAGCAATTTAGCATATATATAATATAACATACAAAATTATAAATATATATATATCAGTCCAGTTCAGTTTAAACTGGTTTTTAAAATATGAAAACTGATACAGCACCAGTTTAGGACCGGTTTTGATTATTAAGAGCTAGTATCGCACCAAACCGCTTACAAACTGGATCGAACCCACTAATTTTGTCCGGTCCAATTTAACTAGTTTTCTGATTTTTTTTACACCCTTATAAACAAAAATAACCTTTGACCAGAGATAGAGATAGAGATAGAGAAGTAGAAGGTTGACGAAGGGTGGTGAGCTTCCATTCTCGCCAAGACGCTCTTTTCCATATATAATTATAATTAACTCTTTGCTCCATTTCAACTTCTCATAATCATACCTATTCTTTGATTTTCTTCACATTATCTAATACATTCTCCACCTCTCTTGGCAAGTGTTCTATTTTATATGTGCATATTTTCCCTAGGCATTGAGCTCTTTTAGTTCATGCTTGTCAATTTTGCTTCTAACAATTGTCTTTTAACACATTTGATATAGTGTACACAGTGTTAACGTCATGTTTCGCACACCTTTGGGCCAAGTTTCGACAACTCAGGTCTTAAAAAATAGGTCTGCAAAAGATTGAATGAAAAGCAACTTTGAGAGGGTGGCTTAGGGGCCAAGTAACCTCTGATGCCAAAGTTAGTAAGTACTTAGAGAGATTTTCTTGTACTTGAGATCTATTATTTATATTAGAGGCCTAAGGAGCAGATAATGTCTGCTACCATGACGTCTGTGTAACCCGTATTGTTCCTTGTGTCAGAGTTTTTAAATGTGGCGTGGCTCTTCGACAACGTCATTAATGTGGCATGTTGTCCAGGTGGTGAAGCTATTAATGCGACGTGGTTTTCCGACCTCCTTTTCTCAGCCTGTCTCCTTTCTGTCAGTAAATCAAGGGCTCCACGTATGTCACGCATGTTGTGCGGGCAAGTACTCGAGGACTGGACACTAATCAAGGGGGCCTCAGATTGACGAGTCTCATCCTTTGCAGCACCATCCCTCCTACCCTCATATAGGTTATGTACATATGAGCTTTCTCATGAGCTGGGTTAATGGCCAGTTACTCCAAGCTGGGCTTTTGATCTTGCTTCCTTTTATTTACAGGCTTCTTGAGCTTACGGGGAAAAATTCTCTTACAGCTATCCCGTTAATTCTCACCAAACAAGTACAGTGGGAATTTCTTCCTGATCCGATCCCGCCTTACTACCAATGCGGGAACCTTATTATGTTGTTCTGAGGTCTGAGAGGCTTCTGCTGATTGTCATTTTTTACGGCGTTCCTATCTTCCTTAATGGGCTTACATTTTCATGACATCTTTTCATGTTCATTAATGAAGGGGTGTCAGGCGACTTTTTGTGTTTTTGTCGGCATTCCTACCAAACCAACGCTGGCCTCCTTAGCCCTCACCTACCAATTACTAGAGTTTGATTCCTTCGAAAATCTTGGCCCTGATGAGGGCGTCGTCGACGTAGAGGCTCATTCCATCAAGGTGGCCCTATACCCTTCCATGTTTGCATGCGGCTTGAGATTTCCATTCTCTCGCCCTATTTGTGACCTTCTAGATCCCCTTGGCTTGGTCCCTTCTCAATTGCACCCGAACTGTAACACCTGGTCCAGCCAAACTACTTTACAGAATGTTTTGGGTTTATAAAAAAAAAAAAAAAAAAATCATTCGGGATTACGAGTAAAATTTTTTAGAAGAGAGTTTGGGCCTAAGATATTTTTGGTGGTATAAAATATTTTTTAATAGGTTGATAATTAGGTTTTAAAAGTCTTTAATGGATCAAGTGAATGTTCATCAGAAAATTTATGGGATAAGTGTATTTATTTTAGGTTGAATAGAGATCCAAAACTTTAGATAAAAGCTCTACAATAATCTCATTAAGGGTCCAAGACGTGGTCCTAAGTATATATTTTATTTTTTATTTTTTTTACTTTATGTTATCACTACAAGAAAAATGAGCTTTTGTGACCATTTAATTCTGCCGAAAAGATTATTTGTGACTAAAACAGACTCATTTTAACTGTAAATAATCATTTCGCTAGAATTAACTGGTCACAAAAAAGTAATTTTCTTGTAGTGTATGTTATGTTATTTTATTTTATCTTCTTTTCTTTTCTTTTTAGACGTAAGAAACCGGTCCGTGGAATTGTTTTCCAGACACCATCGCTCAGTTTGTGTCCATTTTCCTTTTTCATGCAGTGTTCCCATCCTCTCCTCTAGGTTTCTTATCTCCTTACTATTTATATATCTTATATATATGTGTTAAGCATCCTCAGCGCCGCTGCCCTCTCTTCATGCTTTCAGCCATTTAAACTCATCTAAGCTTCCACCCCCAACCTCAGTACAGACCACAGCCAGCCACTGAAGAACCACCTTCTCCGTAAAACACCAACTGAAGAGCTCGGTTTGCATCCAGTAAATCACCACACCCAAAGCCAGTCCACGAGTCGTAACTCCACCAAACACAGTTCGCGCCAGTTCCTCTGCCTCTCATAGTCCATCACCCAAGCCGTGTGCCACCACCCTCTCCGTGTAAAAACCACCTCTGTAAGCCACGGAACTCCCCTGTTTTTAGCCACCTGAAACAGAAATCCATCCACCAAACCACTGCACCACACCACACCGCACCAGCCACTCCAAGCCGTCACCACTAGCACAGAAAAGGGTCGTCGGACACCCTCAGGCCACCTCAGCCGGTAACAACCCCCTCACGGTGAGTACCCCTCTCGATTACTCTCTCCTTTCTCTCCGCTCTCTCTCACACTCCCACCCGTTCATCTCTCTTTGCCTCTCTCTCGCTTTTGCCACCCAGCGTAGGCAGCTTTGCCACCAAACGCCC
This sequence comes from Juglans regia, assembly GCF_001411555.2. NCBI lineage: Eukaryota > Viridiplantae > Streptophyta > Magnoliopsida > Fagales > Juglandaceae > Juglans > Juglans regia. Next base: position 26,849,124 of record NC_049908.1, read on the forward strand.
GCCCCAGCTCAACAGCCGTGCCACCACGGTATTTCCAGCCTAGCCATCGCACGCGGCCCCTAACTTCTCCTGGTGTAAGCCCTGCCGTCGTGACTTCTGTTATTTGTGTTTCTGTTTCCGTTCACTGCTAGTTTTCCCTCATAACTTATATATATATATATGTATATGTATATATATGTAAATTGTTAACTAATAAATGAGTACTATTATCAGTTTACCCTTAGTGTATGTACTAGATATATGTTTTCGGATGAGTGATATTTTTGGATTTATGTTTAAATGGGTTTTGTTTGAAGTCTCATAAAATAATTATTTTTGTGTAATAATATTTTAATAATCATTTTATTGAGTTTTGTAATTATTTTAATACTTGTTTGATTTAAATTTCTTATTCGGTGCGAATTCGATTAAGTGGATATTGATGGTTTTAGAAAATGATGGTATTTTAGGAATTATGAGAATTTTAGGTTTTGAGGATTTAAAATAGGTTCTTTTAGCATTTTAGGTTTAAATATCGAAATACGAGATTGAATAGAAATTTATGAAAATCTACGTAATTATTTTATAAGTGACGATTAAGCTTGTTCGGCTTTGTTGAGGAAATTTTCGAAAAAAACTAAGAAGCCCAGGTAAGCGGGGTTCCTATGCTAGATTTGCATAAAAATAAAATGGACTGAGGTTGATTTTTGAAAATAAACATGTTTTATTATGAAAATATATTTGAACTACCTCAGTTATTTGTTCTGCATTACTCATGAGATTCTGTTTATGAATAAAGTATTTTCTGGCATTACTGGTGTAGACATGAGCTATTTTGCTTCTAAACTATGAAAAAGAGAGCGAATATGAAAGTTTGTGCATAAAATGATGTTTTGTGATTTCTGAAAACTCTGTTATGTTCTGAAGATGGTCTGTACTCTGATATGATATGATTTCTGAAAACTCTGTTCTATTCTGAAGATGGTCTGTACTCTGATATGATATGATTTTTGAAAACTCTGTTCTATTCTGAAGATGGTCTGTACTCTGATATGATATGCTTTCTGAAAACTCTATTCTGTTCTGAAGGTGTTTCGTATTCTGATATGATGTGATTTCTGAAAACTTTTGGCATGACATTCTGAATCGGGATGTGGTTTGTGGATGGTGACCTATTTGACCTACCACGGGTGCTAATAGTGGCTTCTGTTTGGGTTGGTATCAACTGTTCTGTTTCTGGTGCACCCACTTTAGAAATAAAGTAGTTTTCTAGTGGTCTTTCCTGTGTGCACACTCGGGGCTCTGAGAATAAATAAGGGGAAGATTCACATTCTGTTTCTGCTCGGTTAGCTACTGGGTTTGCACAACCCTACCACGGGAGTTAAACATGGCCTCTAATGTGATATGATGCTCTGGTACGATGGCGGTCAGTTATGCTATGCCAAAAGAATTTGAATAAGAATATTTTTTAACTTTCGCTCTGATATTTTTGATAACATATTCTGACTCTGCATTCTAAAAATAAAGTGTTTTGTTCTGCATTCTGAAATTTGTAAATGCTCATGTTTGCATACTAGTATATGTTCTATGCTTACTAAGTTGTTGATAACTCACCCCCCTCTTATCTCCAATATTTTCAGATGATTGTTGGATATTTTAGCTGAGGATCAGGACTATGAAGAATTGAGTGCAATGACTTAAGAATAGAAAGCTTTCGATGAGTATTGATAATTTTTTATGATTATATTGTTGAAATGTGAATATAAGTGACATGTAGAGAAGTTGGTAATTTTTTGGGGTTATTGTATTGAGGATTTTATATACGAGTAGGTATGGTTAATTAAATTTGAAGTGTTTACGTTTGATTTGAATCTTTTGGAAGAGTATTAGCAACGTTGGAGTTGATTATCTGGTAATATGAGTTAACTCTCTGGACCCTCGGGGACGGGGCGTTACACGAACGACTGAAGATTGTTGATGTGCTGCAACATTATCTGGTGGCGGACTTTGTTGGAATCATTTCCAGACAATGCGGACCTTACTAGTCGTGAGTTTTTTCTTACCCACAAGATGCTACGGCAAAAGGGAAATATATGCAGTTTCAAAGCAGCCCATGCTCTAGTCACCTTAGAGTCGCGGTACCACAAAGTGAAGGACTGGTCTCCCAAATTCTTCTCCATATCTGGTTGCGAATGAGAGTTTCTGATAGGCCAGGTGAATAGCCGAGAGTTCCCAATACGGACAGATTGGGAAAAAGTCCTCTTGTGCGTCCAACAACCACCCTTTACGAAGTGCGGCGCATTGCATTTGTATGAGAATAGGTGCAAAAACATACCGACAACGTTTCCTCCGAAATCCTCCTTTCCAATGAGAGTTTGAAGAGCTCTCTGCATCCCCTGGGACAACTTCCCTCTGATGCTAGGCCGATTGTCGCGCGACCCTAAGTTGCTCCACTTCGAAAGTGTTCCACGAACCTTCCTCTGCCAGACAAGGGCAAGAAAATATGTCGGGATAGTGTCCGGGCTGAGGATAGGTCTCTGTCCGGGGTCTGGGACCCCTTAACGCGGGGATCGACTACCTTGGAGGCTAGCCATCCCATAACTGTGGCGACTCTAATGCCGGTTGCAGCGGGTGAGCTGGCGACCAGTCTTCTCGTGGCACCTTTACCGGTGTTTGCTGCTGAGGCACCTAGAGGCGAGGTCAAGATGGATGTCCTCCTCTAGAGTATTTTCGCATCCACTACTCTTGATAAGGAACAACATTATTCTTCATGGATTTCTCATCCTTCTTTGTCTCATTTGGGAGTCATTCTCTTGAGGCTGCTGATGAAAGAGTGGCGGCTACTTCTAGCAACCGTACTGAGGTAGAGGATCATACAAAAGGTAAGTCCCCTCCAGACATTGCAGTCCTCGGGGGTTCGAAAAGTCCCGCTGCTGATTCTTCTGTCCAGGCCATACCTCTAGAAAAGGAGAATTCCTTTATGCATATCTCAATCGACGATGGTTCGAGGAGTCCAGTCATCAACCCACTTGTCTAGGTTGAGTTCCCTGAAGGTGGTCGTTCCATAGGTGATACAGTCAGCGAGGGTCCACTTGATGAACCACTCACCCAGGCCGAGTATCTAGCAGGGGGTGACTCTCTTCCGGATGTCGCAATTGGTCCTCATCCGGGGGGTTTGAGTGGGAATCTGTTTGCTCTTCCCTAAGTTTCTACGTGACTACCTGAATTTTGAGGCCTTGCGGAAGCTCTTCCTTCTTTGTCCCGGCTAGCCATGGAGGGGAGCCGAGAGGAGGCCATTGGTCGGGTTGTTGAGTGCTTGTCGGGTTTTTTCCCACGAGTTTTGAATGTTTCTTTCCCACCTTTTACTCTTTTCTCTTTTCTTCTCCATTTTTCTTAGTCTTTCCTTTATGTTGCCAGGGTACTTCTCAGCTTGCGACTTTCATCGTGGATGATCAGGAGGCAGCCACTGAAGAGAACATGGATCATGCTCACAGTGAAAGGGAGGAAAGGGAACAGTTAAAGCGCAAACTCAAGAGGACGAGACTTGACCTATCGGAGGAGTGCAAAAGAGCAAACATGCTGGAGCGTCGCTTGCAGAAGCACAAGTAGAAGTGGGAAGAGGAGAAGACCCAACTAGAGTGGTTCAACTAAATTCTTCAGGACAACTTATCCCAAGAGTGGGACGAGAAGAAGCGGTTGGAGCAGCTGAACCAAAGTCTTCAGGACGTCACCCTCTCCCTGCAAGGGCAGCTCAAGTGGTTCCTGAGACTTCATGACAAAGCGTGGGGACGTGGGGTTGTTGAAGGTTGCAGATCAATGCGAGCATTCCTTCTGGAAAGTCTGGAGCTGGGTTCGAGATCTTTCACCAAGTACCTTCAGAGGCTTGTGCTTGCCAATATTCCCACCAGTGAGGCATCCTTTCAAACCAACTGTAACCTGAGAAGGAAAGAGATGCCTGATGCTTCCCTGGTCCGATCATTCCTACACCGGCATTTGTGGAGCCAACCAACCCTGGTTCTACTACCACTAAGACCCGTGCTCCTGGCACTGAGATAAAGATTTTATTGTTTCATTATACTCTTTTTTTCTTTTTTACATATGTATCCGCACTTTGTTGCCCAACGACTTGTATATATATATATGCTGACTAGTACACATTTCTTGTTCGTTATGTCTCACCTTTGCCTCTTCTTCTTCTTCTTCTTCTTCTTCTTCTTCTTGTTTTTTTTTTTTTTTTTGAGTGGCCAGCCTGGGGAATCATGGTGAAGAGGGTCCGTAAGGCTCCCATCCACCCCGTTGGCCAGTTACGTTATGCTTGTTTATTCTTTTTGGACAGTCGCTCTCGGAGCTCCACCATCGCTTTTAGTCGTACTATACTTTGTTATTTGGATGGCCATGTTCGACCGAACTTTCAAAGATTCTCAACCCAGCCCGCTGGCATCCGGTTTAACTTTTTTGACCCTGCTAGCCACTTAGCCTTTTGTTCGTATCTTTAATACTAGTTGCCTCCCTCCGCGTTTCTTGCTGCGCTCTGTGTGAGTTTCAGGGTCCTGAGAACGGCCACAGACTATTAGCCTTTTTTTCAACTATTCGGCACCCCTCCCTGGCAGATGTTTCATTCCTTAGGCAAGTTTGGGGGTCCTCGAGCCGGGTATTGGTTCAAGGCGTTGTGGGCTTTGAGTAGCGGGGACAAATTCCTTATAGTTACCCTGCTAATTCCTCCCAGACTCTTCTCATTTCTTTTGACCCCATGTCCTGTCAAGTTCTCGACTTGCCTTGCCGTGTGCTAAGTGACCACTTGTATTTCACATACATGGTAACACAATGCCAGTTATGCTTCCGCATTGAATGGTTCCCCTTCGATTTTCTGTGTTATGGCTCCATTTTTCATATCCATTAATTCTGCACATAGTATCATTAGATATGCTCTGTAGCAGTTGCAATAATCAAGGGATTATGGCTTTCTTGGGGGAACATGTGGTGACACATGGAGTTATGGTACCTCAGGTGGCCAAACGTCGCTTTTATTCCAAAGTTCCTTTGCATTTTCTTCTATCTTTCATGGCTCCGATGAAATTTTCACACCCTAGTGGGCGACAAGTCCTCTGGCATCGCTCAGGTCGCTGCTGGCTATGGTGGCATGAGCGCCACAGGGTGGAACCGCTAATCCTCCGTCGTTAGGGCCTCATACTCCTTACTCTCATTCTTGCCTTTTTGCTTATTGTGCCTCACTCATTCTCGCCATTTTTCTTATAGGACTCGACTTCCAAGCCATTATCCTCAGCTTGCTGTTAGCACAGAGCATAATTTGATCGGGCTTGGTTGCAATGGTGAATGGCCTCCGTTGCAGTGGTGAATGACTTTTGTCTGCTAAGCGGTTCTCAATGTTGAAATCAATTCTGAGATGTTTTGATTCTTCGAGGTATCTTCGCCGTTGTCAGATAACCATTTTATGGTTTAGGTCTAAGGTCAGGTACTGAAACCTGTTTTGTTGAATATATAAGCTTCACAGTGTAACTTGTTCTTTGTAGTCCTGTGGCTTTATATGGTTATATGATGTAACTTGCTCCTTGTAATCCTGCATAATTAATAAAATTATTTTTCGTTGATTCTACCCTGCTATATGGTTTCCACATTTTTCTCGCTGTATTTCTTTTTCCTTCCTTCCTTTTCATTTTTGCATCATTCTGTGCGTATTGCCCTCCGTTGTGTGTTGTTGTTGCTCTTGCTTGTATCTTTTGTATTTGTATTTGGGGAGTTTACAATCTCGATATGTTTCTTGCTTGCTTATGATTGTGCGGCCTTTTTGTGGGACCATGTTTTCCTTCTGGAGATTCTTCTTATTTCGGGTAGTCGTAAAACTTAAAACTCGCACTCCATTAAGGAGAGGTCAGGTTACCTCAAATTAGCTCGCCCATTTGGGTTCCCCAAGGAGGTAACTTCTTCGGGCTGCCATTGGGGCAGTCTGCTCTTTCGTTGTGATAGGAGTCGAGGTAAGTTTTTCGGGCCGCCTCGAAGGCAGGACCTGCTCTCCTCTACGGGAGGGATAAGGTTGCCTTCAGGCCAACCTTTCCATGTTGAGTCCCACAGGAAGGTAAGTCATTCGGGCAGTCCGTTACTGGACTCACTCCCACTCGTTGACATTATAGGGAAATGTAACATTTTGGGCTAGGCTGGTGCTAGGCCCACTCTTCGCTTGTAGTGGAGGTCAGGGTAAGTTTTCGAGTTGTCACAAGGGCCAAACCCGCTCTCCTCTGTGAGGGTGATAAGGTAAGTTATTAGGGCAGTTTGTCACTGTACCCGCTCTCACCTATTGACACTTACAAGGAATGTATAGTTTCTGATTTCTGGTAGCTAAGGACTAACACGCACTCCTTTGCAGGAGGGGCAAGACAACCCTAAAGCCTACCTTTCCTTGTGGTATCATGTGGGGAGGTAAGTTCGGATAGCGAATTGGCTAACCGCTCTTCATTGTGACAGGAGCCAGGGTAAGTTCTTCAGGCCCCCTCAAAGGCAGAACCTGCTCTCCTCTGTGGGAGGGATAAAGCCACCTTTAAACTGGTCTTTCCCTGTTGAGTCCCGCTGGGAGATAAGTCGTTCAGGTAGTCTGTTACTGGATCTGTTTCTACTCATTGATATCACAGGAAAGGTAAATGCTAGGTCAGGCTGGTGCTCATCCCACTCTTCGTTGCGGCAGAGGTCAGAGTAATTTATTCGAGAGGACGTGAGCCAGATCTTGCTCTCCTCTACGGATGGGATAAGCTTACCCTTGGGCCGACCTTTCCTTATAGTGTGCCGCAGGGAGGTAATTTCGGGCAGTTTGTGACTGGACCCACACTCACCTGTTGACGTATGCAAGGAAGGTAAGTTTTCATCTTCGAGTGGCCAAAGACTGACCCGCACTCCGTCACAGGAGGAATAAGGCAACCCTTTGGCCTGCCTTTCCCTATGGTACCCCGCAGGGAGGTAATTTGTTAATGACCTTATTGTCGTTGATTTTATTAGCTGCCCATTTTATTGTTGGCACCTTACTGGTAATATGAAAGCGTGGAGCAAATGTTTTGCATTGTCCTAAAAAATCGCATTTTCATTAAATAAAAAGGGAAAGTACAAGCTAGACGAAGAGGTGTTACAAAATTATAGGACACAGAATCATGATCCGAGGAGGTCATCGCCCATCCTTCCTTTCAAAGATGTGCACCACCCTTTTCCCCCTTCAAAACTGGCAGGGCGAGTTGTAGACGACGGCCTGCCACAGTTTCTTCGATTGTGGCCAGCCTACTTTGTTCTATTACTATCGTCTGAGGCGCGCCCTCCATCTTTCTATTTTAGCTCCTGGATGTAGCATTCTCTTGCCAAGACCTGCTCTCCTCGAACTTCCCCCACTCCTTGGGGAGTTGAGAACTTCATTTTGAGGTGGTGGGTCGATGTGATGGCCCTTATGCTGTTAAGGGTGGGCCTCCCGATGATGGCATTGTATGCCGATGGAGTCTTCACTACCAAGAAGTCAACCATAACAGGGGATGTGCAGGGGCTACTCCTCACAAGGATGGATAGCGTGATGGTTCCCACAAGATGGACAATGCTTCCAAAGAAAACTTTCAAGGGCATGGGGGCAGACTGCAGCTGAACGATCTCAATACCCATCCTGGCAAAGGCTCCCCAAAACAAGATGTCTATGGAGCTCCCATTATCAATGTGGATTCTGCAGGTGGTGAAGTTGGTGATGAGCATAGTGACCATTAGGGCATCGTCACAGGGGTACATGACCCCTTCTTCATCATCGCTATGAACGAGATTACCAAAGTAGGGTCACCCTTCCATTGTTTGCCGAGATGATACTCAGTCGAGTACACCTCGTGGTATTGAGCCTGTCTAGAGTATGCTTTCCTGCTCAATGAGGTAACCCCCCCGCCTGCGAATCCTCCAGCTATGGTTCAAATTTCTCCAAGGGGGGTTCTTGCCTTGGTGGCGAATGGGGGCGAGCTGGCGATGGTTCTCTTATCGCCAGTTGCCGTTGAGGGCTATTCATCCACCTATTCCAGTTGCCTCGGTCCTGACTCCTTTCTCTCAACATTTCTCTCCTCTCTCGCTTTTGCCTCCTGGCCGAGGAGTGACACTGCTTCTTCTATTCTGCATATTGTTTCCTCCCTCCTAGGGAGAAACAATTTTTGGTATTGTGTGAGGTGGATCGATGGTACGTTCAGTAGCTGTGCATTGTTCCTCGGTCATCTTCCTTTTGAATGACGAATGTGGGCCAGTCGTACGGTGGTCCGTATCCCTTTGCCGAGACTTCCTCTCGTCACTTCTCTTGGGAGCCCTTCTCCCCCTTTTCGTAGGGCTTGGCCTTGATTGAGACCTTCTCCTTCCTCTCTGCGTGCTCCACTTCCTTCCTTCATGGCTTCGTCAACACTCAGATAGTGTCTTCTGCGTTGATGAAGTTGTCGGCCTGATCCATTAACTCTTGCAAAATCGCGGAAGTCTGTCTGGCTAGCTTTGCCATAAACTGGGAGCATGGCCAAACCCCCAAGGAGCGCCGCCAAGGTTATCTTCTTGTCTTGGTCGTCGGTGCTCATGCACTTTTTGTTGAATTGGGCTAAGTAGGACTTCAGGCTTTCGTCCTCTATTTGTTTGATAATGAGGAGGTATGCAGCCAAACGCCGCCTCCTTCGACTGGACATGAACTAGGTTAGGAATAGCCTGGCTAGTTCGCCGAAGCCGTCCACCGATCCAGGTGCTAGTGACCCAAACCACACAGGTGCTAGCCCTTTCAGGGTTAGTAGAAATGCCTTGCAAGCTATTTCCTCGGGAAAGCCATGCAGCGTCATGTGAGTCCTAAATGTTTCCAGGTGCTCAAGAGGGTCTCTTCTTCCATCATAAATCTCCATAGTAAGGACTCTAAACTTTGGTGGCAAAGGTACCGCCATTACTTCTTCGGTATAGGGTAGACCCGTGCTTGTGAGCAATTGGTCCACCGTTGACAACGTACCTACTTTTCTTAACATCTCCTCGTATTTCCCTTTAAGGTTGTAGAGCTCGTCTTGCATGTTTTTTAGCTCCTTTCTCTTGTTAAGTCCCGCTTGCACGTTTCGAGATCCTACGTACTCATTGTCATTGGATCCCACCTTGCTGTCTTGCTCTTGTTGGGGTTTTTTGAGCTCCTTGTTTTCCTTGCAGATTGTCTCTACTTCGCCAGTTAGTTTCGTTACCCACTCATACGTGGTTTTCAACCTTGCTTCTATAGCATCTCTCATGTCTCTCCTGAATTGTTCGAAATAGGTTGTCGTTGACATGAGAAGGACACGCAAAATCTATTACGATCCCATAGACGGCGCCATTGTTAAAGTCGTGTTTCGCACACCTTTGGGCCAAACTTCGACAACTTCGATCTTCGAAAACAAGCCCTGCACAAGGTAGAAAAGACTGTGGCTTTAAAAGGGCACCTAGGGGCTAGGGAACCTCCGATGCTAAAGTTAGTAAATATTCTGAGAGGGTAGCAAATAAGTAAGAGAGTCTAGGAATTAGAGAGATATTCTCGTATCTAGGATATGTTATTTATACTATAGGCTTAAAGAGCAGATAGTGCCTACTACCATGACGTTCGTGTTCCCCGTACTGTTCCTTGTGTTAGAGTTTTTAAATGCGGCGTGGCTCTTTGAGTGCGTCATTAATGTGGCGTATTGTCCAGGTGGTGGAGCTATTAATGCGGCATGATTATTCAACTTCGCTTTCACAGTAGCTATTAATGCAGCGTGGTTATCCGACCTCATTTTCTTAGTCTGTCTCCCTTCTGGCCAGTTTATCCCCTTTCTGTCAGTAGATCAGGGGCTCCCCATATATCACGCCAGCTGTGCGGGCGAACACTCAAGGACTGGACACTAATCGACAGGGCCTCAAATCGACGAGTCTCATCCTTTACAATACCATCCCTCCTGCAGGTTGTGTACAAATGAGATTTCTTGTGGACTGGGTTAGGGGCTCGTTACTCCGAACCAGGCCGTTGATCTTGATTCCTTTCATTTATGGGCCTCTTAGGTAGGGGTGATAAACGGTCCGGTCGGATCGAACGGACCGACCGGACTGACCGTTTCGGTCCAGACCGGACCGGACCGAGACTTAGACCGGTCCGGTCCGGTCCATATTTTAGAGGACCGAAAACATTCGGTCCGGTCCACGGTCCACGGTTTTTTCGGACCGGACCGCACCGAATGAAAAATAAAAAAATATATATATATTTTTTATATATATTTTATATATAATAATTGTACAATTAACAATATAAATTTTTAAATATATTATTAATACTTGTTAATATTCTATAAATTAACAATATTTTATATATATCTTCATCTAACCTATCACTATTAACAATATAAAATTTTAAATATGCTATTAACATTTGTTAATATTCTATGAATTAATAAATATATAATATCAATTAGTTAATTATATAGTAATTATATAAATTAATAATATAATTTTCATCTAATTTATTATCATTGACCATATAAAATATTTTTTTATTGAGTTTGTTATATAATCCACATTAATAAGTCACTTAATTTAATTTAGTATTTTAAATAATTTTTTTTATTAATTATTTAAAAAAAAATTTTTTTAAAAAAAGGGCGGACCGACCGGACCGGTCCCTTTGGATGTTCGGTTCGGTCCGGTCCGGTCCGGAAAAACGATGGACCGAAAATTTTTGGTCCATCGCCGGACCGGACCGGACCGTTTGCAGCCCTAAAAAGTCTTAGGCTTAGTGGAGAAAATCCCCTTTGATTGTAAATCCTCTTAGGCCTTTGATTTGATATAGTACGTCAGATTATAAATTTATTTTTATAATAAAGTAGATTTAACGAATCATATGAAGATACGTAATTTTATAAATTTACTTTTATATAATTTATTTATATTTATAGCACTTTTGTATGAATATTTTATCCCTCTCTCGATAAGTGCGGGCAAAGTAACTTCAGAACCGTGACTTAGTTCGTATTATTAATAATCTATTTAATTATTTCATTAATGTGATGATAGCAAATAATTGAAAAAGTATTTAGTTGTGCTTCGTATTTGTTAATTCTTATAAAATAACATCTTTCTTTCACTATCACACAACATAGTTTTAGGATAGAGATTCTCTTATATTTTTATCTTTAAATTGAAGAGACAGATATAATATAACGACTTTAAAGCATTTAATGCTATTTTTATAAAAGTTCTAAAAAGTGTGAATCTCATGTAAATATATATTTTTTATACAGAGGACTGTTTTATATTATAAATTTAATTGCAAATTAATACTTAGGTTTTCACGTTTTTGCAATTTAAGGCTACGTTTGGATAGCTAACATACTTCAGCGAATTTTCAAGTATTCTCATATTATTAAAAATATTACACATGCCAAACAACTTAAAATACTCTCAATGAGATCCACAAACCTACTTTAATTTCTACTCATAACTATTCACAAATATTCTATAATATTTATTACTATTAAATATAAATAATAAATAAAATCACTATAATATTTATCACTATTATATATAAATAAAAAATAATGTCACTATAATATTTCTTTATATTATATATAAATAAAAAAATAAAATTACTATAATATTTATCACTATTATATATAAATAAAAAATAAAATCACAATAATATTTATCACTATTATATATAAATAAAAAATAAAATCACTATAATATTTATCACTATTAAATATAAATAAAAAATAAAATCACTATAATATTTATCACTATTAAATATAAATAATAAATAAAATCACTATAATATATAAATAATAAATAAAATCACTATAATATATAAATAATAAATAACATTACTATAATATTTATCACTATTATATATATATAAAAAAATAAAATCATTATAATATTTATCACTATTATATATAAATTAAAAATAAAATCATTATAATATTTATCATTATTATATAGAAAAATAAAATAAAATCACTACAATATTTATTAATATTAAAAAATTACTATAATAAAATCATTAAAATATTTATTACTAAAAATAAAATCACTATAATATTTATAGAACTCACATCTTTTTTAACTATCTATCCAAAAGTTAACAACTCAACCTATTTCATACATCTAAATAATTCAAAATATTCTTAATGGGACCTACAAACTCACTTCAATCTCTATTCATAACTATTTACAAATATTCTTAACACTTATCAAGTATTCTCATTATCCAAATATACCATAAAGCTTCAGTTCTCAATTTTTATAAAATTGATACATGAATTTTAAGAAATTTACAATTGAGTGCCTCTATTAATTTTAGTGTTAAGAAATTAACGGTGTGATTGACACGTGACATTCATACGCATGTGCAAGTCCTTGATTAGCTGATGTGGATATTGATATCATCTATCAATCAATCTGATACGTGACTAGTCAATAAATACCTATTTGAGAATTTTTTTTATGTTAAATATGGAATTGTAAAAAAGCAAAAACTCCTATACTGATTTTACGATTAGTCCTTATTGTTCTATCATAGAAAGTTATAGTTCGGATTTGGTGAAAATGACAGATGTGTGACCCCAAATGAGGCAGCACATACTACAGATGGGAGGCCTTCACTCTTGAACACGAAGGGAGCAGAGTGGACAGAGTGGACGCACTCTTTGGTTGCATTATCATTTGGTGAATCAAATACATAAGTTTCGTATAAATTTATTATTATATATAAATATAAAGTCATATAATTTTGACGTGACATTCTATTCATAAAAGTATATATTTTACCCGTTAAATTTGAAGTATTATATTTATGAAGGGATAAATACTTTAAAAATAATATTTCATTATGAATTATTATAACTTTTAAATTTCATTTCTTTTCCTACATATAAAAATATAAACCAATTCAAAATTCTATCTAAAAGTATTAATTCAACATTTATATTGTTTTATATTTTAAACGGAATCATATGATTCTAATATGACATTCTATCCGTAAAAGTAGGTATTCTACTTATTAAATTTAAAGTGTTATGTTTATGGAGCAATAATCATTTTAAAAGTAATGTTTCATTATAAATTGGTGTAATTTTTAACTTTCATTTCTTTTCTTACATATAAAGACATAAATTGATTCAAGTCTTCACCTAAAAATACTTTTTCAACTTTTATATTATTTCGTCAAATAAACCGTCTTCTAAACTGTTTCAAATTTCTTTACTATAAAACTCGGTCTTTCTAAATCTCCCTCTTATACACAACAATCTGTACATTGCACGAATGGAATTATAGATTTTTTTATTTATAAAAAGTGAGTCTGATTAACAAAAATATAATTTTTTTTACATTTTTTTTAGATGAAATCTGCGCTTTTAACTTATATATGATTTATCTATTTAAAATTTATAAAAATCATTTCTTTTTGTCGTAATTGTTTCGATAAAAATCAAAAAGTTTGATGCAACAAACAGGAGGAAGACTCTGCAGCAATAACTAGACTTGGAAAAGGCTCCAAAAAGATTCCCTTGGCCTTCACTGTCTCTGGGGTGCAAAAAAGACATTCGAGCTCTTTTTACTTTGCCACCACAGCTCTTTCTCGCCGAAATGAGTGTTACGGCATTGCAGCTGCAGCAGTGACTTTGCCCTTTACCCACCAAAATAAGCATCAGTCAGTGCCATGGAAAACATGAGGAAGGATCAAGAACATGACACAAATGTGCTCTTGGTATGAGACACTTTCATTCTTTCTTCTTTTCTTTTTTTTTTTCGTTCCTCGAAAAGTTTTTTTTTTTTTTTTTTCTTATTATTCAAACCCAGATTGTGCTGAGACTCTTTCTTTTCTGGTTCGATTTTTTGAGAATTCTTTTCCATTTTAAAATACAATGACTAATACGCATTTGAGGGTTTCAATATCTGTATTGTTTTCTTTCTGTCGTGGGTTTCGGTAATCAGCAGTATTCGTTGCCCTAACAGAATGTAGATGAATCCTAGTTGAAAATGGGACCTCGGAAGTTGCATGTCATTTATTTTTGTCGTTTATTCATGTGCTGACTCTTTTATTGACCAGTAAAATCATCTTCGTAGAGGAGTCATGATTCATTCTCAAGGAAATGCATTGATATCTTTCTCGCATTTTGGACACTGAAAACATGCTTGGATTTTTCTGTCAATAGCAAACTATTTTATGGCCCATATCTAGATATATTTATTCGAGAGGAATTTATAAATTTCAATTACTTCTTATACTCTATCAGAATGAATATGAGCATGAACAGACAAAGGAAGACCAGAGCCAGCCCAATGTTGCACTTGCTACAAAGACTGAAAGCCCTTTGCAGGATAATGCACAATCCCTAAATCAGCAGCACTCACCAGTTCTACAATGGCCATACACAGCTCAACAAGCTGTGGAGCAGTCCCCATTAGTTTCTAAACCCTGTCCTCCCACTCAATCGTCCTCACCTATCATCCAGAACCAATGGCAGCAATTACTAAATCTTCAACAGAATCCTACTAGCCACCAGGCCCACCATGGACAGCCAATGCATTTTGTTCAACCAACATCGCCCTTTTGGCTGCCCCAGCATCCTGCTTACGTGTTGCCTGGAGTGAATGCACCCTGTACATTTTCGCCACTCACTCCCCTTGGAACACCTGACGTGAGCTGGCAAGCTCCTGGTGCTTTAGAAGGAGGAACTCCATCTACAAACCAACCCCATATTCCCAATTGCTGTTATCAAGTTGGATACACATATCAAGGCTTTCCAGGTGCCTTTTCAATTTAAGTCATTTTTCTTTGCTATATGTATCGATGGATACCGCTGGGTTCAATTAACATCTTGAATCATGTCTGCCTAGGATTCGAGTAAATTATAATGGGCATCGATTAATTGATGTTATGATGCTAGTGAACAATTGAGGAATGATTTGCAACATACTGGACTTGAACTAGTCCAGCTCGCAGAATTTTGAGATTGGTCTTTTAACTGTCAATGACCTGGCAAAAAAGAAAATACTAATATCTGAATGAATTAATTGTTGCTGGTATATGAATATAATTTGAGTCATATGAAGGTAGTTTCTTATTTATAGGTCCTTGGGATCACTCTTCTTGGTGGGGTCAAGGGCAACAATCCCAGCCTCCTT
The DNA here is from genome assembly GCF_001411555.2 of Juglans regia. NCBI lineage: Eukaryota > Viridiplantae > Streptophyta > Magnoliopsida > Fagales > Juglandaceae > Juglans > Juglans regia. The sequence goes on from NC_049908.1 coordinate 26,864,256, forward strand.
GCACTTACAGTTTCCCGGGAGCATGTGGCTTTTTTCCTTTGCCACCTCCACAATTGTCTAATCATGCAGCATCCCTTGGACAACCCTTCCAGAGAGGATTCATCAGGCTTCCAACAAACCTTTCCCAGAAGCATCAGCAACTCTGGGATTCTCAAGTATGTATTTTTTCGCCTCCTATAATACAGTACAATGTCATTTTTTTTTTCTAATTGGGAAATGATTTGTACAGTCCTACGGTGTAAAAGCCTCACACACTCTCTTTGAAAAAAGTGGACAAATCTGGGACTCAAATGAAAAAACCCATTTTTTAATGGTGGTGGTGAGACCCCATTTTTTTAAGAGAGTGCATAGGCTTGCACATCTTAGGACTGTATCTAGCATTACTCTTTCTGATTATGAGTTAACAAGCTGGATTATCTGGTGTGGGTTCGCAGTCAGCCGAGAATGTTCAGCTATGGAATGCAATTA